>NW_026715388.1:0-20333 GCF_029784015.1 Lycium ferocissimum | reverse complement strand
TTTCGGCGACATGACTTGTTATTTTCACTTGTATATGATACGAAATGTTTTGAACAAAAGTATGTATAAGCAAGCATGACATCACGCACGAAAGGCACTTACAGTACGGATTATCCTTTTATACGGTCATATGATCTACGGTCTCACATGTTGTTATTGCTCATATGTTACATGTTTCATTGTATTATTTCCACGAAGCACATACTCGATTTTCTTGCTCTTGCGGCCCACTTTTCCTTCGGGGGTTGCGTCTCATGCCACGGGGTCGACGGGTTGACGGGCTCGACTCTAGGGCTTTTCATTCCAATACATTGAAAGGCTCCGGTTGTTAGGGCTCTTGTCTTGGGTACTACTCTTATGTATATATTTGAACTCCATGAGGTCAACCACTTGTAATTACATGTATTTTTGGGATTAGAGGCTCGTAGATAGATATGTACGGTCAAATGTTTTACGATCTAGTTGTCTGCAGCCATCGTGCGATACGTCGATACGGTTGAATATTACTACTGGAGTTACATGTATGCTATTATCGGCGATGTTATGAAAAAAAATGCCGGTGTTTATACGGCCCACTTAGTAACAAGAACAAGACATATGACAGGGGGTGCCCGGTACAAGTATCGGGTACTCGTCGCGGCCCCTAGTTGGGTCGTGACATAAACTATAAAGTACGGTAAACGGGATCATACTGAAATATGAAATATAGAGAAACTAACACAATAACGGAATAACCGCAAAACTTACCTTTGAAACGTAACTCATATGTGACCATATCAAAACTCATTATCGGACTTAGTAACATAATTAGATAGTCATCCTTAACATATGCATATATAACGTGTCCCGGCCCTCTAGTGAGGGACTCGGTAAGTAAAATCATCATATACATGTACATATAACGTGTCCGACCTACGAGTGAGGGACTCGGTAAGTAAAATCATCATATACATGTACATATAACGTGTCCGGAAAGCCCTACTAGTGAGGGACTCGGTGAAATAGGTCATCATATGCCCTCCACGGCCGCCATCCCCATATCATCGATCATCATGTCATCATATCGTCATATACATATACATATAACGTGTCCCGGCCTAAGTGAGGGACTCGGTGAATGATATAATAAAGCTGTGCACGAGAACATGTCCTGGCCCGGGACTCAGTGAAAGATGTATCAATAAGCACGAGCGGAGTAGCAAGCAACCATATACATATAAGACATCATTTGAGATTCATTAGACATGTAAACCAATCAACGCTCGAGTATTAAAATGATAGTCATGTTAAGTTTCCGCTAATGTCATTAAGAACTATATTAAGGAAAACCTCAGGAGTCATAAGCATGTGTCAAGTCAATCCGAGTCAGTTTACAAAAGTTATGACATTATTCATTATGGGATCTTTTAGGAATAGGAACTTTTATACATCATTTAATTACTTAGTCATATAAAAGACTCGGGGCAATAGCCCGATCATCATAAAATTCAATATCAAAGTGAACAGGGAATCATAAAACATGCTCGGAATATGAATAGAGTTACCCCCAAGCTCATATCGTTTCATGCTTACACGTAGGATATGCCCAAAAGAAGGAAAGGATATGCTTCACATACCATTAGCGTTTACTCATAACGTAACTCGTATACGCTGCCCAATAGTATTTCAACCTATATTAAGACGTCAAGAATTACGATTAACTTACGAAGAGGTTCAAACGCATCCTAATGATAGTAACTCCTTTCTAAACAACTTGACGACATTTCCTTTATATTCAAATCAACTACCTACAATCAAGTCAACATCAATGGTCATGCGTTCAAGTGCTAACCCGAGACCATCTAAACAAGACTCGACAACGCCTCGGACAACCCACACCACATCTCAGCAGCCAAATACACCAATATCACCAGAAATTCCAATTGACAAGAACAACAACAACACATTCTTTTCTTCCAATTTCATGAACTACACCAACAACCACATGTTGACAACATCATTTACATAACTATAACAAACTATATTAACATCATATTAACTCCTAAAACAGCCCACAACAATTATAACTTCAATCTAGAATCATTAAACCTTCATTTCCTCCATACAATTCATAACAACAACAATCAAATACCAAGCAAAATTAATTCATCATTTCCATGTAAAACAGCCCCTACACGGCTTGGACAGCCTTCCAACATCAACATACATAATTTATATTCACATCTACACATCACCACACGTTCAAATCATTCACAACACATTCAAGAGAAGATTGAATCTTACCTTATAGACTTGGTTTCTCAACTTAGTTCCAACTTGTGCTTTGAATTTATTCTTGTTTTTGTTGCTCTAAGCTCAGCTCCACGTTATTATACACTTCCTACTGAGTTGAATTACTTGGAAAAAATAATTTTTGATCAACAACACCCAAGCTTAGTCTCGGCCAGCCATGGCCAAGAGCTTTCTCTCTCTAGTTCTTAGGTTTCTTGACTTTGTGAAGGTGAAATGAATTGCTTAGTTGAATAATGATTCAGCATTTTGCTATATATAGGAAGTCTAAGGGCTGGACATGTGTCCCACCCAAAACGTGGGCCAATTATACTTGGCCACGTCACGGGTGGGGCCCACACCACTATGGCCAATTAGTGATGTGATTAAGAATTAATCCCACTTTAATAATCTAATCTTGGTTAATTAATCCCTAATCTCCAATAATATTTTCATACCAAATAAAATTTATAAGCAACTTATGATAAAAATAAAATCGGAGATTAAAAATCTCTACCCCGTATTTCAAAATAGTCTTGTCCTTAACTTGTCGCGATAACTTTAGAATGTCCCAATGTTTAAAAATACGGGATATAACAGTGTTCAAGGAGGGCAAGTCACTAATATCCAAAAAGTATCCTACCCGTCCCTAATCCTACATTACAAGCCAAAACAAGTCCTATTGTGATCAAAACCGAACAAGCCTAGGATGAAAACATAGAAAATAAGGGCAAGCCTATGGTATTTGCATGTGTAGATATGAATTTCTTTGTGAGTGTGAGTGTTTTTCTCTTCTCTTTCGTTTCCGACCCATTCTTGTTGTATATATGTGTGTTGGGACATTCTTTGGTCCATGTGACGGCATAAGGATGAGAATTGAGCAAAATAAAGTGACCGCCTAAAGTAGCGTTTGGGTGCATCATAATATGTTCGATAATGTAATGTCATGCATTGAAGCTTCATTGTTATTCATAGCGTTCTTGAGTTGTGTATATCGTTTTGAAAATAGAAAATTGGGGTGGTCCTTGGAAGAAAACACGTGCATGCCGGTAGTTGAGAGTCAAAACCAATGTAGACATTGTTATTCTATGATATCTAGGTGTTAGATTGAGTCGTTATTTTGTATGGCTTGCTTGAGTACAAGCAAATACTTTAAGTTGGGGGTGTTGATGCAGCGTGATTTTACGCCACAATCGATGCTTTTCGGCTATAAGTTTTACTTGTTTTTAAGCAAGTCTGAGTGATTTTACGTATTTTTTATTAGATTTCAGGTAGTAAGTGTTTTGATGGCAAAAGTTGGAGAATTGGGTGAAAATGCTGAAAGAAGTGGAGAAAATAACAAATCACTGAAGAGGCAATTTGACGGAGCAATCGGATGGGCATAAGCAAAATATTAACGGACCGTCAAATTGACATTTAATGGTCACAGTGAGCAGTGTTTCGAAGATCCATTCCTGCGGAACAATTATACGAACCGCATAATATTTGATGGTCCATCAAAATGTGTCATGAAAAAAATCTTGGAGACTCTTTGTGATTGAAGGCGAAAATTTGACGTCCATACCAGTTTTGTGGACCGTAGAATGGACCCGACGGGCAATTGTGTCTTTTCACTTCTCACGACTTAGGGTCTTATAAATACCTGATATAGGTTTCTTGTATGAGATTACATCAGATTTCAGTTATTATTCTACTTAGCACAAAATACTCATAGTTTTGGAAGTCTTTTGGATTACAAACAATGGCAATTACTTTCCTCTCAATATCAAGCAATCAATTAGTAAGCATTATGATTTCAATTATTTTTAGTTGTTCTTCTTTTTCTATGAGTAGCTAAATTTCCTTATTAGGGCTGTGAACCCATTGAAGGGTGTTTTGTGATTGGGTTTGTGATTGATATATGCATTATGGATTGTTAGGGTTTATTTATTCTTCATTCTTCATTCATAATTAATGGTTGCAAACATTGATTAAAGCCATAAACCTTGATTTATTTGGGAAAATAATTAGGGTTGGTAAGAATAAATAACAAGAACTCAAAGCTTTAAACTTTTTTTAATGGATTCACTTAGGATTAAGACGGATCTACTTGGCATAATTAACCGCTCTTCATATCACTTTCTTATATTTGGGCAAATCATAGAAAGAAATAATCTTTATTTATTGGAAAATAGTAGAGATTCACATAGAGGTTAAGTGCATTCATATAGCAATCCATTAGAAGTATATCAGGATCAATATCCATGATCATACACCTCATCTAAAGGGGACACAACCTTAGTTTCTTTTACCATAAATTACCTGCCAAAGCAATTAGTTAGAAATTAGTCATAAAACACCAACTTTTATCAAAATCATCGGATTAAGACATTAGACCTAAATTTAGCATTCTACGACTTTAGTAACCTTTTCACACCATATTCCCTGTGGGATTCGACCCCAACCTTGTTGGGTTACTATATTTGACAACACCGGCATTATACCATTAATAGGTGTAATTTGAGCGTATCAAAAATGAAAAATGAAATAAAAGAACAAGAGCCCTCTATTTATACAAAAATAGAAAAATCAGCCCGATAGACTTATACGGACCACTTATACGGTCCGTATAAGTGGACCGTATAACACCACCATGGAAAATTCCCTTTCTGTAAAGGTCGAGTTATACGGACCCCCTTTATATGGACCGTATAAAGTTATACGGACCGTATAAGTGGTTGTATAACTCCTAGTTGTGCGAAACTTCCTCTCGTTGATTCGTTTGACTTCTAATTCTCGTGGAACCTTCTTGGAACTTACATAATACTTCATTAACCGTACAATAGGCCCTATAGCAGCCCTTCAACTTCCTCCAACAAACTAAATTTCACATATTTGTATGACTTCAAAATCTTATGGGATGATCCTTAAGTTATCTAATATCTTACTTAATCTCGTAAGGATTTCATAATCACCTTCAGCTTACATTAGCCTATCCACAAGGCAACAAGTCCGAAAATTTTCGAGGTGTAACAAAAAGTCTAGATTTTAGCTTCAAAGATAAATTTGGCTTTTTGAAATCCATTTTGTTTTTAGACTTTAGGACGTTTCACTGAATTTCTTTAAAAAAGACATTAGCCCAGAAAAATCTTTGATCATGGGTTTGTTGCTAGCAAATTAAATGGATGTTGACTCGAAGACATATTTTTGTTTGTTTAAAGAAGCAACCCGTATGGGTCTTGACCAAAATGTTCCTTGTTTGGCCTCTTACATTATGGGCCTTGATCTCTTTTGTTAGCCTCTGATTTTATGTAATGCATTACACGAAATTTCCTAGCCTCAAGTGGTGACTTTATACAAAATTCTGATTTTTAGGCTAAATTGGAATGTGTATCAGCCCAAACTATTCTTGAAAAATACTCAGTTTTAAGGAAAAAGACTCGGGTGGGTTTTTGGCCCCAAAACGTTGTGTTTTCCTTTTACTATAACTCATGACAAGAAAAGGCACTTATTTTTGACAGTTTTGAAAATTGAAAGGAAATTTTTTGTCTAATCTTCCTAATTTTATACCACACGATTATACTGTCTTATCAAACACACCTTTTTTGGTTCCTCGTTTATTAAGAAAAAGTAGTCTGTTTTTCCATTTTTTACCTCCAAAAATCAGTATGCATTTTCAAAGCTTTGAGAAAGAGTTTTCGGGTGCTAAAATCAGTCTAAACGGCATATGCGCCGTTCGCCTAAGATGCCTAATTCATAATAAAGGATCCAATAATATTAGTGGGTTTTACAAGTAATAAACACAACACAAATAAGCCAAAAGATAACAAAAATATGATGGAGTAAAATGAAATGGGGTGTACCAAACCCCAACCATTTTCACCCATTGTTGGGCCTTCTTATCATTTTAACCCATGACGGGGCCTTCAATATATTAGCTTCCCTTTCTTCCTTTTTGGACTCGAAGACATTTGGAAGAATTTTCCCTATTAGACTTGTGAATAGGGTTTTCAAAATTGCCCACTAGTGGCCATGCGATGAGAGAGGGAAAAAACAAAAAATCCCGGTTAGTTTATATTTATTATTCCTATCATACATATGATATATGCACATAATATACGTAACACATTATAGTATATAAATCCATTCTATACATAAATATACACACATATAAGAAACATAGCCTATTTATTCATAAGCTTATGTGTATTCCATGTCCTCAAACTCAGTATCTCAAACTAGGTGATGGAAGGCCTAGTCATCACCCCCTTTTATTCTTGATGCCGCACAAGTTCTAAGAGGTTTCATGAACCTCCGGCATGGCTGGTCACTAAGGAAGGGTTCAAACTAGACCCCTTTTTACCTAAACTGCCTCTCAACCAACAACCATGGAAGACACAGATCTACACACACACACACATAGCTCAGAATAAGTAGGATAGGTCTAGTATACACGTGTATGGAACAATCATCCGCCAACAAGAACAGATGAGACGAGTAGAGGAAAGATAAAATGACTTGAGTATAAAGATGAAAAGCAATTTGTATGGACACAGTGTGGCTTAGACCAAAATTAAACCAAATAATCACAACAGTGGCAGCACATGGGAATAATGCAATTCTAGACAATATTGAAACAGGCAAATGTGATCAAGTATGGAGACACACAAGGATAAGGGAAAACCATTCTTTAGGTATATTATAATCACAACAGGTTTTGATTACTTCTCGTATTGTGTTTTCTACATCAATATCAAAAAATCTCTTGTGGTCCACTAGCCCTAGGAAGCCTTCTAACACATCAACACTTTGATTCTTGCCTCTTGATATTTGTTTTATCTTGGATTGGGGTGGAATAAGCTTGGAGAAGGGTTTAGAGCTCTTAAGACTTGTGGAAAATTGATGCGGCGTGATTTTACGCCACAATCGATGCTTTTCGGCTATAAGTTTTACTTATTTTTAAGCAATTCTACGTGATTTTACGTGTTTTTTATTGGATTTCAGGTACCAAGTGTTTTGATGGCAAAAGTTGGAGAATTGGGTGAAAATGCAGAAAGAAGGGGAGAAAATAACTAATCACTGAAGAGGCAATTTGACGGAGCAATCAGACGGGCCGCAAAATATTCTGCGGACCGTCAAATTGGCCGTATAATGGTCACAGTGAGCAGTGTTTCGAAGATCCATTCCTGCGGAACAATTATACGGATCGCATAATATTTGACGGTCCGTCAAAATGTATCGTGAAAAAATGTTGGAGACTCTTTGACGGTTGAAGGCAGGAATTTGACGGCCCGCATAACGGTTTTGCGGACCATAGAATGGACCCGACGGGCAATTGTGTCTTTTCACTTCTCACGACTTAGGGTCTTATAAATAGCTGATATAATTTCTTGTACGAGATTACATCAGATTTCAGTTATTATTCTACTTTGCACAAAATACTCATAGTTTTGGAAGTCTTTTGGATTCCAACAATTGCAATTACTTTCCTCTCAATATCAAGCAATCAATTAGTAAGCATTATGATTTCAATTATTTTCAATTGTTCTTCTTTTTCTATGAGTAGCTAAATTTCCTTATTAGGGTTGTGAACCCATTGATGAGTGTTTTGTGATTGGGTTTGTGATTGATATATGCATAATGGATTGTTAGGGTTTATTTATTCTTCATTCTTCATTCATAGTTAATGGTTGCAAACATTGATTAAAGCCATAAACCTTGATTTATTTGGGAAAATAATTAGGGTTGGTAAGAATAAATAACAAGAACTCAAAGATTTAAACTTTGTTTAATGGATTCACTTAGGAATAAGATGAATCTACTTGGCATAATTAACCGCTCTTCATATCACTTTCTTATATTTTGAAAAATCATAGAAAGAAATAATCTTTATTTATTGAAAAATAGTAGAGATTCACAGAGAGGTTAAGTGCATTCATATAGCAATCCATTAGAAGTATATCAGGATTAATACCCATGGTCATAGACCTCATCTAAAGGGGACACAACCTTAGTTTCTTTTACCATAAATTACCATCCAAAGCAATTAGTTAGAAATTAGTCATAAAACACCAACTTTTACCAAAATCATCGGATTAAGACATTAGACCTAAATTTAGCATTCTATGACTTTAGTAACCTTTTCATACCATATTCCCTGTGGGATTCGACCCCAACCTTGTTGGGTTACTATATTTGACAACGTCCGCGTTATACCATTAATAGGTGTAATTTTGCGTATCAAATTTTGGCGCCGTTGCCAAGGAATACTGTTTTGAAATTACTAAATAGTGTTTGCTTTGATTGAAGTATTTTTCTTATTCCATCACACCTTGTTTGCTACTCTGTATAAACCAGGTGAACATGAATCAGAATCAGCAAAATCAACGTGCTGGTAACCAGGGGAATCGGTTGAATAATCAGGCGAATGAATCAGATGATGAGAATGTTTTCGCTGATCTTGTTCCAGAGGAGGACTATGCATCTGCTATTGTTCAGCCTCGAGTTGGAGCTGCTACCGTGAAAAAATGATTCCTCTCTATACTAGTTGTTGAAGCTTGAGGGATACTTTCAGAACTCTACCGAGAATGATCCTCAAAATCATTTGCAGAATTTTGTGGATGTGTGTGTGAATCACACCCAGAACAACATTCCACAAGATGTTATTCGGCTGAGGTTATTCAAATATTCCTTAGCTGGAGAGGCAAGAACATGGTTTGAGAAGCTGCCCCAAAATTCGATTACTTCATGGGCAGAGATGGTGGCTGCTTTTCTCACAAAATGGTACCCTCCTAGCAAGAAGGCTGAAATTCGTGACAAGATCTATGAATTTAAGCAGCGACCGGCTGAACAACTATATGAATCCTAGGAGAGATTCAAGGAGTATTTGCAAAAGAGTCCGAATCATGGTTTTTCGGATCACATATTAATGGAGAAGTACTACTTGAGGGCTAGATCTAGTGACGTAGTCAGTTGCTAATAATGCAGCTGATGGTTGTTTCATGAACAAATCTTATCGATGAGTGACCAACATACTTAACAAGCTGACTACTCATAATCAGGCTTGGCACTCAAATAATGCTGATGTTGTACCATATGGTAGTGCTATGATTCAAAAAATGGTAAAGGAGAATCAAGATACCCAGCAAACATTGGCAGAACTTGCAACAAATATTTCCTTGCTAACAAAGAAGTTTGATGAATCCCAGATTAAGAAGGTAAATGTTTGTGAGGATGATACAGTTTTGCCAAAAGGGATGTACCATACTCAAGATGGTCCGTTTCATGATGGGCCCCCTATGCAGGTTGAAGATGCTAATTATGTGAAAAACTCTCAAGGGGGTTACCAAAGACAGAACTACCAAGGTGGTTATCAGAATCAGAATCAGAATCAATGGAGACCTCAGTAAGGTCAAGGTGCTTATAACAACTCATTGAACTACAACAATAATTATGGTGGTGCGAACCAAGGGTGCTACAACAACAGTAAAAATTTTGGGGACAAGAGTTCAATCCTTATATACCACCTAAAGGGCAGTCAACAGAGCAAGGTAGTTCGAAGGTTAAAGCAATGCTTGAGAAGATTCTAGCAAATCAATCTAAATCTGAGAGGACTTTATCTAGGCTGATAGAGACAGCGGGCTCCCATACAACAGCTATTCAGAAGCTTGAGTCACAGATGAGGGATATTTCTAGAGAGCAGCACCCTCCTAAAAAGGGAGGACTTCCGAGTGACACTATTCCCAATCCGAAGAATGGGGGAGGCGGTGTAGACCTTGTGTTTGGCATCACTACTAGGAGTTGTAAAATACTCCAAGGGGCTGATAAGAAGGTAGTTGATCTTGGGCCGATAGATGAAGAGGATGAGGTGCAGTCTGAAGCACCCATTATTGTTGATGAGAATCCTGCTGACAAGAAGGTTGCTGATATTCTAGAGATAGTGAAGGATGCTGATAACACAAGCAAGTAGACTGTGAAAGGGGCTCTCGGCCCTTTGACTCAGCTTTTCAAGTCTAAACCTCCCTTTCCTCAGAGGTTGGTAAAGAATAAGGAGGATGCTAAGTTCGACAAGTTTTATGATCAGTTGAATCAGTTATCTCTTAATTTCCCCTTCTTGGAAGCTGTCAAGGAGATGCCCGGGTTTGCCAAATATTTGAAGGAACTGCTGACCAAGAAGAAAACGGTTCAACATGAAACCTGAGTTTGACTCACACTGTGAGTTCCATCATCTCAACTACTACTGTTCAGAAAAAGGGTGATCCTGGGGCATTCCCCATTCCTTGTTCTGTTGGGCACCATGATTTTGCTCGTGCTTTTTGTGATAATAGGGCGAGTATTAATTTGATGCCTCTTGCTATATACAAGCAATCAAGTTTGGGGATGCCAAGACCGACTACTATGAGGCTATAAATGGCTGATAGGTCTATCAAAAGACCTGTTGGGGTGGTTGATGATGTATTTGTGTGGGTCGGTAAATTTATGTTGCCCGCTGATTTTGTGATTATTGACTGTGCTGTTGATCGGGACATTCCTATTATTCTGGGGAGACCTTTCCTTGCTACAGGGAGAGCTCTGATGGATTCGGAGAAAAATGAAATCAAGTTCCGAGTCAACGATGAAGAAGTTACTTTTCAAGCTAGCAAGGGGATGAAGTTACCAAGTGCTTACGAGAGTATTTTGGTAGTTGATGAAGCAGTGGAGTTCAAGATGGAAGAAGAAAGTTTGGGTGAAGCTCTAGTTGGTATTCTCGTGAACTTTGATGCTGAGGACATGGAAGGTTATGTGGAGACAGTTAATTCACTTGTTGGGGTTGGGTTCATATCCTTACCACCAAAAGAAGCTAAATCTTGATCTGGAAAGTAGAATAACTCCTCCAGCAAAGCCTTCGATCAATAAGCCACCTAAGTTGGAGCTTAAGCAGCTCCTATCATATCTTAAGTATGAGTTCCTTGGTCCGGACAATACATTGTCTGTGATTGTTTCAACCCTACTGACTGAGGAGCAAATTCTACAGCTTTTGGAGGTGTTGCGAGAATATAGGCGTGCTATTGGTTGGACTATAGCAGACATTCGGGGTATTCCATCTGGGATCTGTGAGCATAAAATCCAGTTAGAGGAGGATAGCAAACCGAGTACAGAGCATCAGAGGAGACTGAACGAGAATATGCAAGAGGTCGTCAAGAAAGAGATCATCAAATGGTTAGATGGGGGAGTGGTTTACCCAATTACTGATAGTAAATGGGTGAGCCCAGTCCAATGTGTTCCTAAGAAGGGCGGCTTCACTATTGTGCCGAATGCAAAGAATGATTTGACCCCAACTAGGACTATCACTGGATGGAGAGTTTGCATGGACTATCGCAATCTCAACACTGCCACATGCAAGGACCATTTCCCCATGCCTTTTATTGATCAAATGCTTGATCGGCTAGCGGAGTGTTCCTACTATTGCTTCCTTGATGGTTATTCGGGCTACAATCAGATCAATATTGCTTTAGAAGATCAGGAGAAGACTACTTTTACTTGTCCTTATGGGATATTTGCGTTCAGTCGGATGCCCTTTGGTTTATGTAATGCTCCAGCCACTTTTCAGAAGTGCATGATGTCAATCTTCTCTGACATGGTAGAGGACTTCTTGGAAGTCTTCATGGATGACTTTTTCTTGTGGGTGATTCATTCGAAGATTGCTAGGTCAAGTGCTGAAAAGATATGAGGAGATAAACCTCGTGCTAAATTGGAAGAAGTTCCATTTTATGGTGAAGGAAGGGATTGTCCTCGGTCACAAAATCTCTAAAAAGGGAATTGAGGTTGATCAAGCAAAAATTGATGTGATTGCAAAACTTCCTCCACCTATCTCAGTCAAAGTTGTCCGAAGTTTCTTGGGACATAATGGGTTCTACAGGCGCTTCATCAAAGATTTCTCCAAGATTGCTAACCCGATGTGTAAGCTTCTTGAAAAAGAGGCTAAGTTTGTGTTTGATGATAAGTGACAAAAAGCGTTTGAGGAGTTAAAAGAGCGTCTCACTACTGCTCCTATTATTGTAGTCCCTGACTGGTCCTTGCCCTTTGAACTGATGTGTGATGCTAGTGGTTTCCCAATAGGTGTTGTGCTTGAGCAGAAGCACAATAAAATTATGCACCCAATCTATTATTCAAGCAGAGCACTGAATGCCGCCCAGATGAATTACACAGTGACGGAGCAAGAGCTGCTTGCCATTGTGTTTGCTTTTGAGAAGTTTCGGGCCTACTTGTTGGGTCCAAAGTCGTAGTATACACTGATCATGCAGCATTGAGATACCTTATGGCGAAGAAAGAAGTAAAGCCGCGACTGATCCGATGGGTACTATTGCTGTAAGAGTTTGATTTTGAGGTGAAGGATAGCAAGGGCACCGAGAATCAAGTTGCTGACCATCTATCTCGGCTTGAAGAGGCTGGGAGACCTTCTGATGAGCTAGATATAGATGATGCTTTTCAAGATGAGAGGATGTTGGTTGTGTCAATGGAGGTAGCACCGTGGTACACTGACATTGCCAATTATTTGGTAACACGCATAGTTCCAGAAGATATCAAAGCCTACCAAAAGAAGAAGTTCTTGCGGGATGCTCAGCAGTACTATTGGGATGAGTCTTATTTGTTCCGAACATGCGCTGACAATATCATTCGGTGTTGTGTTCCCGAAAGTGAAGTGATGGCGATTCTAAAGGTGTGCCATGACTCTCCTGTTGGGGGTCATCATAATTGTAACCGGACTGCGGCGAAGGTACTTGAATGCTATTATTATTGGCCGACCATCTTTTATGATGCTAATCTATTAGTGCGGTCTTGTGATCAATATCAGCGGAAAGGGAATATAGGCAGAAGGCAAGATATACCTATGAATTTTGTTATGGAGGTAGAAGTGTTCGATGTCTGGGGGATTGACTTTATGGGACTCTTTGGTAGTTCAGGTGGCATGAAAAACATCTTGTTTGCTGTGGATTATGTGTCAAAATGGGTAGAAGCGGTGGCTTTACCTAATAACAAGGCCAAGAGTGTCATGGGGTTCCTCAAGAAGAACATATTTACTCGCTTTGGTACTCCGAGGGCTATATAATCTGCGATGGTGGATCCCACTTTCGTAATAGAGCTTTCGCAGGACTGATGGAGAAATATGGTGTAAAACATAGGGTGGCAACACCTTATCATCCTCAAACAAGGGGCCAGGTTGAAGTATCCAATGGGGAGATCAAGAGTATTCTAGTGAAAAGAGTAAATGCAAATAGAACTAATTGGGCCCGCAAGCTTGATGATGCTCTATGGGCATACCCGACTGCTTTCAAAACTCCGATTGAGACTTCACCCTTCAAGATGGTGTTTGGAAAAGCTTGTCACTTTTCGGTTGAACTTGAGCACAAGGCCATGTGGGCTTTGAAGAAATTAAATATGGATTGGGAAGAAGCGACCAAGGTCAGGTTGTTTCAACTAAATGAGATGGATGAGTTTCGGTACCAGGTATATGAGAGTGCAGCACTATATAAAGAAAGAATGAAGCAATACCATGACAAGAAAATCATGAAGCGAGAGTTCTACCTGGGTGATCCTGTCTTGCTGTTTAACTCTCGATTGAAGTTGCTACCGGGTAAGCTAAAATCAAAGTGGTCTGGTCCGTTTGAGGTGGTAGGTGTTTCACCCCATGGAGCGATTGAGTTGAAGTCCGGAGATGGAACTCGAACATTTAAGGTGAATGGGAAGAGGTTAAAGCACTATCACGGGATGGTTTCGGAAGATAGAATTGTTGACCGATACCGGCTGAAACACCTTGGAACGAACGCTGACTTGGTGTTCGCCGATAAGGAGTGAAGGGGTACCATCGTCGTGCCGCGACGTTAACTCAAGCGCTTTTTAGAAGGCAACCAAAGTGTGATGTTTATTTTCCTTTTTGTTATTTTTGGTGAAGCATATAGGGTAATGTTTGTTTTGGTGCAGGTTATGAACAAGTTGGAGGAGAAAGTGCAAAAACGCCGATGGAAATTCTGCGCTAGATTTTACGGTCCGTCAAATTTGTACGAACCGTAAAAGGAAGAGTAGAATTAAGTCAGCAAATAGTACTCACTGTTACTGTTAGACGGTACACTAGACGGACCGTCAAAATTTTGACAGACCGCATAATGGAACGTCTAATGGTACAAGAAAAATCTGCTCACTGTGGCGCGTTTACGCCAACATTTGACGACCGTAAAAATTTCTACGGTCCGTCAAACTAAGCGTAAAAGTGTCATAGTTTGAAGGTTGCCAGTTCATTGTCCCAGGTAAGTAATTAGACCGTAGAAAGGAATGTAGAAATTTCTGTCGTCCGTAAAAAATTGACGGTAGGGCTTTTTTTTAAAAAAAATTTAGTATAAGTAGTCAAAGGCGACTGGGTTTAAAATAACCTTCCCTTTCCCACTCAAATAACAGATACGTTTCCCATAATTCCTTCACCTTCCCTCTCCCACTAAAACATAAATCCTTACAACTCCTCCCATCCATTCCCTAGAATTACGCCCCACGTATCCTCACTACTCCTTTCCATTTATAACTCTCTCTTTCCCTTGTCCAGAGATCCCCAGCCGTCTCAAACAAAAAAAAAATCATAAAAATCATAAAATAGGGTGCTAGTTGTTCTTAAGAGAATTGTGATTGTTGTACTCTCCACTCCAACAAGCAAGCAGGTATGTAATTCTTTATTCCCATGATCATCGCTGGGATTTGTACTCCACAATTAATAATCTGTGTTGGGGGTGGGGTTTGTGCACAAGGTTGGATATTGATGAACTCATAGTGATGGTATGATGGGTTGGAGGGAATTTCGATGATTGTGTGCAAACTTTGGATTCAAACATTGTTATGCCCGCTAACTATTCGATGAAATGCCTAAACAATGAAAATTGACAAAGAAAAGGGTGAAGTCTGAGTAACCCCAGCTTTATATGAGTTCTACAAGTGTGTTGTGATGTATAAACTTGTGTGTTGAATTGACGAGTCGAGTGTAACATCGAATGACATAAACTATTAGAGGAATTTTGACACAAGTTTTGACGGACCGTAGAAATTTCTACGGACCGTCAAAAGGTGTCGTCAAAATTCTTTTCCAAGGATAATGAACTATGACCATTTGATGGTAGGTTTGATCGACCGCAGAAAATTCTGCGGATCGTCAAACCTCATCGCAAATGGTCCAACAAAAAGCTACTCACTGATACCATTTGACGGTAGGTTTGATGGACCGCAGAAAATTCTGCGGATCGTCAAACCTCATCGTCAAATGGTTAGCTGTAATATTTTCGACTGTTACCATTTGACAGCCAATTGTGTCAACCGTATAACTTTTTACGGCCCATTAAAACATTTGACGCTTTAATTCTGCGCATATGAAAAAAAACATTGCATTTAAAACATAAGTTGAAGGTGATACTGACATGCTTTCCACAGGTATGCCTCCCAAGGTTCGAGGAGGTGCTCCAACTACTTCACGAGGTAGAGGTAGGGACAGAGCGCAAGGTCGCAGGGGGCTCCGTGATGAGTCCGACCAAGGGGCAACTAGCGCAGGGGATGACGAGCCACTAGCAGCACAGGTCACCCGAGCTAGGGGTGCCACTCAGGTACAAGTGTCCTCCCGATCGAAGAGAGGGCACTTCACATCCTTACAGCGACTCGGAAGATGAAGTGGATCTTGCCCGGTACGGGGATATCCGAATGAAAGAAAGATCATAGCACAGCGTCAGATTTTCTGTGCCAGGCTCCAAAGAAATATATGATCAGGGGCTTGAAGAGAAAGAGGGGGTGGTTCGAAGAAAAGCATCCATGAGGAGAAAAGAATCAGCCTAGAAAGACTGGAGGGTTTTCTACGAATTCTTGCTACTCTTGACCACCATAAGTGGAACTTCATAAGCCGCCCTCCAGGGGAGTACATCTCATCTCTAGTGCGGGAATTCTATGCTAATTGTACTACGAAAGTAAAAAATACCTTCAAGCCGGTTCAGCTTAGGAAGAAGAAGCCACCCCCGTTGGAAGAAGTGACAGTCCGAGGCTAGAAAATTAATATCTCTAGCGAGACAATCAATCGTTTCTACTTTGGCCCCGACAATGTACCACCGCCAAACACAGATGAGCTTAAATACAGGTTGGGTGGTCATCGGAAAGACAAACTGTCTGAGTTGCCATGGGTTGCTTCAGTGATAGCAAGGGGTTCCCCTGAGTGGAGTAGAAACACCTCGTTACCGGTGAAGAAAGCAGATTTGTCAGTGGAAGGAAAATTTTGGTGGAGTGTGTTGATCCACAGGTTGTTCCCCCTCAATCAGATAACACGTTGCTAGTTGAGCGGGCCATACTCGTAGCTGCCATCATGTCGAGGTACAACATAAATGCGAGGGAGTTGGCGGTTCAATAAATTCATCAGAGAGCATAGACCAAGGAGTTGTCACTTGCATATCCTTGCCTCATTACAGCGTTATGCTTACAGGAAAATCTAGATCATTATGCACACCGAGATTATCGGTTACTAGCCAAGAGTGTTTATGATCGCTGGAAGAGCGGAGATGGGGACATTCACCCTGCTACAGATGTTCCTATAGAGCTCACAGCTGGGCTGCCTACTCCAGCATCCGAGATACATGAGCTAGCAGCCCCCGAAACATCGCAGGAAGGGCCGACTGACACAGGCACAGCAGCTCAGTCCATTTCAGGTACCCCGGGTACATCTACAGGGCCCTCTACCCAGGCTGCTTAGGTTGTTCACAGCATTTTGACCTCTCAGAGCAGCCATGTGGCCTCAGCATCTACAGCCTTTCCTGGCGGTGTTATGATACAGTTTAATGCTCAGAATTTCCACGATGAATTTGTGAAAGCAGACAGGGCACACAGCCAGGTTGCTAACTTGATGAGACGAATTTGCGGGGTATATAGATAAAAGAGTGACGCCAGCTTTGGAGCCCGCAAGGTAGAAGTGGGAGGATTCCCATAGCCTTATCTATTCTCGGATTGATGGACTTGAGCTGCGAATTCTTGAGCTTGAGAAGGTAAGTCCCACAGTCGATTTGGGGATGATGCAAACGGAGTTGATGTAATTGAAGACAGATGTGCTAGCATTGAAGGTTAAAGAGGGACCTGCGTCTGCAAACCCGCCACAAGCACAGACTTTAGACTTGGCCTCTCTGTTGCCAATTGTTAATTTGCTGGGGGATGATTCCCCACCCCGGGCTACTAGAAAAAGGCCTTGGGAGGAAGGAGAGAATGATGATGAAGAGGGGGACAGTGAGGAGGATGAGCAGTTTCGAAAGGTTCAGTGATGCTCTCTTGAGAAGACCCATCTTACGGGAGCGTCATCCAGCCATGGCCCTCCTGTTGAGATGACAGTGCCTAGTGTTGTGATACTGGCAGAGGCTAGTACCACGGGTCCCGGGAAGGAACCGTGTTCTCAGAGTCAGATAGAACCAGCTGTTGGTACCACAGTTCCAGTAGCAGAGCAGGCATTGGATACCACTACCGAGGTAATGATACCTCAGGACGTGCAGAACGCCTAGAGCGTTTCAGGTAGCCCTGTCCCTTTGTTTTTCTTATTTTCATGCCTTGGGGACAATGAATGCTCTTTAGTTGGGGGTGGGCTATGTGTTTATTGTGAATATTGTGTATATGTGTTTGGGACCCCCTCGGCTTTTCTTTGCCAGAGTTCTTTTCCTGAGGGGTGTCATTTTGTTGAAACTAGCATGTTTAGGATGTTGCTTAGGTTGAATAGAGTAGATCTGACTTATTTGGTATTTTTCCGTAACAGATGGAATGTTGTTATCGATTGGTGGAAATGTTAGACCCCTCGAAATGTTGAAAAATGCATACTTAGAACAGCTATTGGTTGACATGATTGACTCTTTATATGACATTATGATTGTTGGGGTATTGTGTGCGATAAATGACTACTTAAGAGGTCACAGGTGTAAAAATAATTGTCCTTATGCCAAAGTGTGTGTGAGTTGCTAGTTTGGTTCTGTTTATGCATGTATAATCCAGAACTTGCCCGGTTGGTCGTGTTTGAAATTCGAAAGTTAGTTTGGTTGTGAGTTGATCTTAGGCTTTCTTTGTACAAATAGTCACTTTGCCTAAATAAGCCTTACCAAATTGCAAATATCTCTAGTTCCTCTTTTTGAGCCTTTTGACCTTTTTCTTGGCTAGCTAATTATGAAACCTTACGCTTTGTGCAGTTAATCCATCTTCGCACCCCTTCCCTCCTTGATGCTACTAGATAGATGAGGTAAAATGCCTAAGTTGGGGTGAATTAAATATGGAGTAGATGTTAAAAACATAAGTTGGGGGTAGTGGAGTTCGCTAGTGGTAATTCGATGTGGTAGTTGCATATATATATATATATAACAAATAATAAAAAAATAATAAAAAATCAGAAAATTGTAACACAAAAAGATTTGCAAGTTGGTTAGGAATAAAACCACATCGAGGTCGAAAACTTGAAAGCAAATAAAGGGGTTGGAAAGAAAAGAGGTGAATTAAGGTGAAGAGTTGTGGTAGTGTTTGTCACGACCCAACCCCGCAGGCCGTGACTAGTGCCCGAGCTGGACACTAACATACATACTTGTTAGCTATAATCAGTCCACAACTAGCATGATAAGAAACTTATATATAAAAAGGCAAGATGTCGTCTCAAAACGGTCGCATATGTATATAAACAAAAACAACACTCCGTTCCCGGAGTCACAACTACCAACAGATCACATCGTACATAAGCCGGCAAGGCTATCACAACATGTGGGTACACCCCAACTAAGCATATATGCAAGCCGACAAGGCTGCCACTACATACAACGTCCCAAAATATATATATACGCAAGCCAACAAGGCTGCCACTACTAATGGGAACGTCCCAAAACATGTATCATACAGACAGAACTGAACAACAACTATATACAAACCCACACATATGTCTACAGACCTCTAAGAGTGACAATAGTATCATATGACGGGACAGGGCCCCGCCACACCCCCGGACACATATATACAACAAGGATGCAGTACCCAAAGTTAAGCTAGGCTCCGAACAAGGAGCACTCCAAGATAGGCCGAATCATGATCCTAAGCCGACGGATCACCAAATCGAGTGTGTCGTACTACGGCATGAAACGCAGCCCCCCGAAGAAAGGGGGTTGCGGAAGGAATATGTACTGAGTATATAAAGCATAAAGTACGGTAAACGGGATCATACTGAAATACGGAATATAGAGAAACTAACACAATAACCAGAATAACCGCAAAGCTTACCTTTGAAACATAACTCATATGTGACCATATCATACCCAACTCATTATCGGACTTACTAACATAATTAGATAGTCATCCTGAACATATGCATATATAACGTGTCCCGGCCCTCTAGTGAGGGACTCGGTAAGTAAAATCATCATATACATGTACATATAACGTGTCCCGGCCCTCTAGTGAGGGACTCGGTGAAATAGGTCATCATATGCCCTCCTGGCCGCCATCACCATATCATCAGATCATCATGTCATCATATCATCATATACATATACATATAACGTGTCCCGGCCCTCTAGTGAGGGACTCGGTGAATGATATAATAAAGCTGTGCACGAGAATATGTCCTAGCCCGGGACTCAGTGAAAGATGTATCAATAAGCACGAACAGAGTAGCAAGCAACCATATACATATAAGACATCATTTGAGATTCATTAGACACGTAAACCAATCAACGCTCGAGTATTAAAATGATAGTCATGTTAAGTTTCCGCTAATGTCATTAAGAACTATATTAAGGAAAACCTCAGGAGTCATAAGCATGTCTCAAGTCAATCCGAGTCAGTTTACAAAAGTTATGACATTATTCATTATGGGATCTTTTAGGAATAGGAACTTTTATACATCATTTAATTACTTAGTCATATAAAAGACTCGAGGGCAATAGCCCGATCATCATAAGGAATTCAATATCAAGAAGTGAACAGGAATCATAAAACATGCTCGGAATATGAATAGAGTTACCCCAAAGCTCATATCGTTTCATGCTTACACCTAGGACATGCCCAAAAGAAGGAAAGGATAGGCTTCA
>NW_026715387.1:0-26480 GCF_029784015.1 Lycium ferocissimum | reverse complement strand
TCAAGAGGAATTTCATGAATGGGGAAAAAAAAAAATGGGGCTGATTGAAGGTGATGAAGATGAAGATGAAGTTGAACTTAGGGTTCTAAAGGGTGGTGGGTCGGGTTGGGATTAAAAGAGGCGAATTATAATCGTTCAGTCGATTTGTATTAAAAAAAAAAAAAAAAACGAACAAAAATTAATTAACGCGCGGGTGAGGCGTCAGGCAAACACGCCGTGTGCGGGCCACTAGAGGGGGGAAGATAATTAAATCGTAAGTTGTTAAGGGGGGTAAATAAATAGAAGTTAAGTTTAGTTTCCAAACTGAGTTTTCATGCCAAGTTCAGGGGTTAAATGATGTCTTTTCTCTATATTATACTATCAGCAATAATTCTAAAGAGAAACGGCCTTGGCCGAATAAATGAGAGGGAGCATAAATATATGAGATGCTTCTTGTAAGTGTTCTTGAAAGATAAGAAACCAACCTCCATGAGGGGAATGCTCATATTTTATAGTGTTGCCTGGCTTCGGTACAATGTGAATTAATAAAATAATAACAAGGTCGGCTACGAACGGATTTGGTGGGATTAGATGAAGGCGGCGCCGTTCGACACACGCATGGTTGGTGGCGACCGGCGGTGGACGCTGCGGACGCGTGGCTCCTTACCTGCAAGGCTGTCTTGGGACCAACGGTTACACGGACCAATGGGCTACCACCGGACAATAGCTACACCGGACCAAATGGTATCCGTGCCGCCTCCGGCCCAATGACCACTCCGTTTAGCTCGAATGTCTTCTGCACGTTCCTCTCTTCTTTCCACTCGGTCCTCATTTCATCGGTTTACGTTATATCCGGGGTATTTCACCGTATACAATAACGGTATAAGAATAAAAGAAAAGGGATTGGCAGGTAAACATGTTAGCTTATATAAGCATTTTGTTTGACGTGTTTTATACAATTTTATTTTTGACATTTTTTCTTAAATCTCAAAATATCCTTTTGCAAAGAAAAGATCGCTATAGAGATTTATAACTTTTTGTAAAATTGTATGATATTTTAATTATTTGATTAAAGAACAACCTATTAGCGTTGTTTTACCAAGCAGTTAATTGTTTAATATCAATTTCAACATTTCTATTCAAACACCTAATAAGTATTTATAATTATAATACTCCAACACTTAAAAATATTCAACACTTAAAACACCAGTTATTTAAAATAATGGAAGTCAAAGAGAGCTCCTAAGAATTGAATGGTTATAAAAGTCTTTCAAATCATAGAAATATAATTTTTTTTTTCTATCAATAGACAACAATCCATTTTGTATATACAAAGAGATCTATTCCTTTATATGTGTATATTTTAAATAGTATTAAGAACCAAATAAAATTTTTACGGAAGTTGCTTCTATTATTGAAGTTATTCTATGTAAATAAGCAAATACCTCACCTTCTAATTTTTGAAAGTAAAATCTTATTAACATACATAGTCATCATTAAATACAAATCAAAGTACTAATTTGATTCAAAAAATACATGCATCCGATTAATGAATATACCATAAGCTAACTATTAAGAACAAAAATTTTCCTGCAGTGTCTCTAGTATCTTGAATCCAACAATTTCTAGAAAGGCAAACAATCTTGCAAAATTTAATATATCAAAATTTGAGAATTTCATAGTCGCAACCAATTAAATAAAAAATATTTAGTGGTGAAGACGAAAAATTTAATAGAGGTATATGTATTGTTGATTCCTAAAGAACGAAAACATGAAAAATAAGAGCAAATTAGAAAGCGTGCTTGAAATAACACCAAACACACTTAGCCTTGATGAGATGAAGTGACAATACATCTTTATGAAATATTTATCCGTAACGAAATACACAACTTGTTATCATGTAACTCGTGCTATCAACAATAAACCCCAAATTGGGCCCGTTAAATAAAGCCATTAATGTGGCGATCATCCTTTAAATGATTGAATTAACGTGTGTTAATTTTTTCACTATGATTCAAACTTAAAGTAGTTCAACTCCGTTGTAGTTGCTACTTGAAACTTGTGGAACTCGATAATGTCAGTCCGTACGGATGATCATGCAGAGTGAATAATAAAATAGGGGAAGTTCAAACGTGGGCTTTGGGTTGGTTTAGGTTAGTTTTTTTTTTGGGGGGGGGGTCTTTTCTTATTTTTTTCTTTTTTTCTTTTGTATAGGCTTTATGTTTTCCAAAGTAAGTTTTTTTTTTTTTTTTTAAATTTTTATATCTCAATGGAAATGGACAAATAAATTAAAGATATATAAAAATTGAGTTGAACTTTATCTCTTTCATTTTTAATTCAAAATTTTATATTTAACTCTTTTATTATTATTATTATTATTATTATTATTATTATTATTATTATTATTATTTTTATTATTTGAAGAAATATATAAGAAAAAATTGAGTTGAACTTTTCTTCTATTATTGTACTTTGAATCCTTTCTTAGGCAATTGTGCGATTAACACGCATATACTAGCACTTTTTTTTTTACAAAAAAAATCATACAGAGTATTTGTTCCTATATTTCTTTTTTACAAAGCCGACGTGGGGGGTTTTTTTGTGCATAGAAGTGGAATTAGTGGGCAAATTGGGTATGTTTTTTTTTGCTGTTGTTGTTTTCTCTTTTGTATTTTCATATCATTTAAGTTTCAAAACCGTAGGCATTAACATAAATACGTTAGTTTAATTAACAATTATTTTTAATTTAAAATAGTTAATATAAAAAATACGATAACTTCCACATAAAAAATAATTAATAACTAATCTAACTACTTTTTATCCTAAAACTATCCTTTAATAATATATAGATATAGATAATATCAAGCCGGGGATAGTAATATCAACGGACTCGTTAAGCACAAACTCCTAAAAAAAACATAACAATTTTGACTCTTTATATGAAATTAAAGGAGTAAAAGTCTAGAATCTTCATAGATGGGATATGAACTGCTCCAAGATATTCCTTTAAATCTAAAACCTTTGACCGAACGACGAATAACTCTTGACCTTGTCAAATCGAAAGAAAGAGTTGCTTGGATCTGTGAACGGGTGGTTTAAGGTGGGTGGCTATGGTTTCACCCCTTTTTCTATGCACTATACATCTCTACTTTTATACTTTACCTCGATCCCTCCGAAATATTGTGTGTGCATATGTTATATATATATAATGTGTTTGTTTTTGCATGTGTCGAGAATGAGAGATGAGGACGTGGAGGGTAAATGGTAATGGGAAGTGAGAGCGGGGAGTGGGGTTTGGCAAGTTGGTTTGCGTATTCCTTTTTGGTTAGTTTTTCTCTACTTTTTATTTTTATTTATATAAAACAAAAACATGAAGATAAAAGTGTTAGTTCATTATTTCTAGACTAATATATGAAAATGTATTCTTTCTTTTTGAGAAATGTAAACAAAATTTACATCCTAAATTGTGACTCATGAAAAGTTCATTTCAAAATAATGTTTCTATGTACCTATTTGGAGTTTATTATATTTTTGAAAGTAGTTGTGTCTTGAATATTTACTTTAAGTATGAAGAATAAGCAAAAGGATGATTAGAAAGTTTATCTAGCACTTTAGATATTCATTTTTTAAAAAAAAATTTAAAGTTAAAATCGTGCATGTGTGCTTTTGTGGGTAGAGAGAAATGGAGGCAAGGACGTGGAAGCATTTTTTTTTTTAAACTATGTTTCGTTCAAATTTTAATACGGGAACTACCTTTTTAACCATTCATAAAAAATGTATAAATATTTGTTACAGCCCGTATTTCGTACGTTCGGACGTTGTGGGATAATGGTAAGAAATTAAGGTCAAGACTATGTTCTAAAATAATTTTAATGTCCGAGTTGGTTATGAATATTATTTATGAATAATATGGGACGGAAATATCGAGAAAGGCTAAGGGCAGGAGAGAAATTTGTAAAATGGGCCGTGAAAATAATGCGGAAGGTTAGGGACAAAATGGTAATATTGAGAAAAGTCAAGGGGCGAAATGGTAATTTCACAAAGTGTTCAAGAATGTTCTTGAAGGACCAAAGTGTTCAAGAAAAGGGCCATGTTGGACCAAAGCTTATGAAACAAGACAAGTGGTCATCTTTGACCACTTTAGAAAATTCAAGAAAAAAGAATGAAAAATCTAGAAATATGTAGAGAGGGGGCATGTGCCCCTCACATGCCTATATAACTATATATATATATATGTGTGTGTGGTTATTTTTTTAAAGAGAGTGGAAGAACAAGAGAGAGCAAAGAACACAAAAAAAAAAAAAAAAGAAGGAGGGTCGGCCAAGGGCTGGCCGAACCCAGCCCTTTGGTTTGATCTTGGAAAAATATTTCCTTCATGCCATGCTACTAATTGGAAGGCCCTCTTCGACGTGGAGTAGTTGTTGGAGTGAGAAAACCATTCGTTTTGCAAGCAAATACTCCTAGCCGTGTAGAAGGAGAGAATGGAGAAGGTAAAATTCAATCCTTTCTTGTATATTTTATGAATGATGAAACATGTTGTTATGTGTTGAGAGAGGATGAAACTCATGAAAATAAGGATGTTGTGTATGTAGTATGTGTGGCCGTGTGTGTGATGCCATATAGAGGTGAGGAGTTAATTTATTTAGTATGATTGGATTGTGTCTTATGGATGTTTTGGACGTGTTATAATGCATGGAAAATGAATGAAATTCAATTGATTATGCATGTTGATGTTGTGGCCGTGAATATGGGCTGATTTAGAAGGCAATGTGGTTTTGATATAGCTTCTTGAATTTATGGAAATAATGTTGTAAACGTATGGATTATTGATATAGTTTATGAATTTGGAAGAAAAGAAATGAGTTGTTGGTGTTCTCTTAAACTTAGGTGGTTCCGGGTTTTGTGGAGTAATGGAGGGGTTGTTCAATATTATACGGATTGCTTGAAACGTCCTTAAATCATGTTTGAACGGTTTTGATTAATAATTGAACGTACGATCAATAATGCGAGTTTGAATGCATGTAGCTTATTTGAAGGTGAATGGAACATTGAAGTGTTGTTAGAATGATTGTTTGTATTGTTGTTGGTTTGGCCGGGTTGTATTCCCAGGATTGTTGTTGATTGAAATCGGCCAAGTTAAACTTGGTGGCATGGTATATTTACAGGGGAAATGCTGCCGAAATTTCGGCAAGACAAAGTGTTACTTTAAAGAACCAACTTCTAAAGGCTCTAATCAAGCTTTGGGTAAACATGACCAAATTGTAGATTTTGGCGGATTTGCAACAAGGATTTGGAGAAGCATATGGAGCGAAAAGAGGTATGTAAGACTTCACCCTTCTTTCTATGGCATGTCTTAGACGTACTAAGTTGGATACGGGCCTCGGGATCATTCCTTTTCCCGAAAACCAAGATTGAAATTCGCTACTATTCATTCAAAAGAGAATTGAACTAGAAATGGTGCGAAATGTTAAGAAAACTTCTTAGACCTATAGGACTTCCATAAATGAGACCCGATTGCTTTAAAACTCTTATAAGTAATGTCATGAAACGACTTGTACGTAAATTGTATACGCCGCCTCATTCGACCGAGGCGGGCCCACTATTCCCAAACCCCTTCTTATTGTTACATTAAGCTTATTTTCACGCTATAGCTAATCAAAGTTTTTGGTTATCGTTCCTACTATCAACTTAGTAGTTGTTTTAACTAAACCTTCGACCCCAACGCATGATTTTCTTCTCTAAAGGTTTACCGTTGTTTTTCCAAAATACTTAATTTTTCCTTTAAAAACCAAGCTTTATAATATCGAAAGTCCTACTAACTAAAACGACGACCATAGTTCTATGATGATTACGACGAGAATGATCTTATATCTAAAGGTTCCAAAGTACATGAAATGCCTACGATAGATATTTTGACGAAGTGTTCTGTTATAAAAATGAAAATATGGAAGTGTTAAACTGTTCTGGATATCCCAAGTCTATTATAGGTAATGACTGTTCTAAGGATTCTAAATACCTGGAATTGTGCTTTATGACCCCGATTAATGTGTGAACCCGATATATATATATATATATTAACATATATATAGACGCTGATAAATATACATGGAATATAATAGTAGAACCAGAGCGCTATAGACGCTGGTAAATATATATGATATAAGTGTGTGCATATGACAAAAAGAATCAGAGCGCTATAGACGCTGATACTTGCATGTGATGAAAGAGACAGGGCGCTATAGACGCCGATATTTATACATGAAATATGCATATATTTACGGGGAAAATAGGGATAAGGGCAGAGCGTTATGTACGCGTATCCACCTGATCAGTTGGAGTTTGGCACATGATATCGTCCCGGACGCGGGATGCCCGGACGCGGGGTGTGCTTATTGTGGTCAAATGGATCGGCTGCCGACGCCTCGGCAATATAATATATTCTTATTTTTATGTATATATATGTATATTTATGAGTAAAGAAAGCTAAGAAAGCACAGCATTTGCCCAAGGGCACTTATAGGTACAGGTTATCCTCTTATCTCATCACAGATTCTATAATCCCATGGTATTGTTGTTCATACCTACGTTCTTGTTCGTATTATTATTATTCATGTCTTGCATACTCAGTACATTGCTCGTACTGACCCCTCTTCTTCGGGGGCTGCGTTCATGCCGCGCAGGTACACCCAGACGGATCGAAGTTAATGTAAAGGATGTTCCAGCGAAGTTGGCAAGCTCCATTTGGCCTGGAGTGAAGCCGAGTCAGAGTATACGTGCCAGGAGTCCTGATTACAGTTAGAGACTTTGCAGACAGAGTCGTGGGATTGGGAGTCGGTGTGTATTGTAATACAAGTTTGTACAGTTACATGTTTTACTTGATTTAAAGGCAATAAAAGAATGTTTTGGTAATCTTATTATGTACACCTGACTTAGAGGTTCAAAAAAATTTTCAAGTACGTAGTAAGGGTCAGCGGGTTCGCTCGGCTCCGGTTACGGGGTCGGGTGCCCATCACACCCTAATCAAGATTGGGGTGTGACAAAGTGGTATCAGAGCAGGTCGGTCCAAGGGTTGTCTGCAAAGTCGTGTCCAGTAGAGTCCTGTTTATGGTGTGAAGCCGGCCACATTTATAAACAGGAGGCTGCGGGGCATCTAGGAATGGTTGACCTTCTTTCTGTCTCAGATCGTGCGATAGAGCCAAGTCATAGGAGGAAGAAATTCCTTATATAAGCTTCGCGTGCGACGGAGGAAGCAGAGAAAGGGAATACTGTGAACAGGCGAAAAGTGAGATGTTGATGTGTTGTTTCGGAAAGATTACGGATGTGGCGTGGCGACAAAAGTATGATCGCTACCCTCGAGGATCTGGAAGTCCAGGACAGGAGGTAGCCATACACACAGGCGGGAGGTGAGTACTGGAAAGTGAAAAAGGGTAAAATAGTAATTGCAAAAGAGAGGACGTGTTACGAAAATGCCTCGGAAGCTGCGAGACTTCGACTTGCCCCCGATCAGGTAATAAAAGGCATACGAGGAAGTAGACGCGAAAATATCAGTGTTAAGGTACCAAATTCCACCAAAGTCTCGGGGTTAAGCGTGCTCAGGTAGGAGCAATTTCAGGATGGGTGACCCCCTGGGAAATAAACCAAAAGTTCTACAAATTGAGATACAAGGGACAAATGAACAGCTAAGAGTAACCTAAGGAAAACTAGAATATATGGATGGATGGAGACCTTAAGGGGACGCGTAAGACGAGGTGGATTAGTTCGGAAAAGAGACAGAAGTGTGTCATAGCTCGGGAATTAGGATAGGCTTGAATAGCGTTGGAAAGTACCTTGTGGGTTAGTTGATGGTAAATGTATATATATACAAAGAGATGAAAATGTGTACCATATTCGGAAAAGAAAGAGAGTGAGTAGCCGGAAAATAAGGAGATCAGGATGCCGGAAAAGGGTAAAAAGTGAAGAGTTCCCGATATGTGAGGCATAGGATTGGAAGGAAGGCGAGGAATAAGGTATCAACGAAGACTTCATAAAAGGACTATCGGCATATAAGGAGCCCCTTAAAGGGGGAGAGACCGAGGAGTTCGATGAAGAGGAAAATAAGGTAAAGGATAAGGAACGGGCATAAGGGAAAGAGTAGCTATAAAAGGAACCCTCCCAGAGCATTGTGACGCCCATAAGGTCAGTTGAACATTCGAGGACGAATGTTCTAAAGAGAGAGAGATGTTACAGCCCGTATTTCGTACGTTCGGACGTTGTGGGATAATGGTAAGAAATTAAGGTCAAGACTATGTTCTAAAATAATTTTAATGTCCGAGTTGGTTATGAATATTATTTATGAATAATATGGGACGGAAATATCGAGAAAGGCTAAGGGCAGGAAGAGAAATTTGTAAAATGGGCCGTGAAAATAATGCGGAAGGTTAGGGACAAAATGGTAATATTGAGAAAAGTCAAGGGGCGAAATGGTAATTTCACAAAGTGTTCAAGAATGTTCTTGAAGGACCAAAGTGTTCAAGAAAAGGGCCATGTTGGACCAAAGCTTATGAAACAAGACAAGTGGTCATCTTTGACCACTTTAGAAAATTCAAGAAAAAAGAATGAAAAATCTAGAAATATGTAGAGAGGGGGCATGTGCCCCTCACATGCCTATATAACTATATATATATATATGTGTGTGTGGTTATTTTTTTAAAGAGAGTGGAAGAACAAGAGAGAGCAAAGAACACAAAAAAAAAAAAAAGAAGGAGGGTCGGCCAAGGGCTGGCCGAACCCAGCCCTTTGGTTTGATCTTGGAAAAAATATTTCCTTCATGCCATGCTACTAATTGGAAGGCCCTCTTCGACGTGGAGTAGTTGTTGGAGTGAGAAAACCATTCGTTTTGCAAGCAAATACTCCTAGCCGTGTAGAAGGAGAGAATGGAGAAGGTAAAATTCAATCCTTTCTTGTATATTTTATGAATGATGAAACATGTTGTTATGTGTTGGAGAGGATGAAACTCATGAAAATAAGGATGTTGTGTATGTAGTATGTGTGGCCGTGTGTGTGATGCCATATAGAGGTGAGGAGTTAATTTATTTAGTATGATTGGATTGTGTCTTATGGATGTTTTGGACGTGTTATAATGCATGGAAAATGAATGAAATTCAATTGATTATGCATGTTGATGTTGTGGCCGTGAATATGGGCTGATTTAGAAGGCAATGTGGTTTTGATATAGCTTCTTGAATTTATGGAAATAATGTTGTAAACGTATGGATTATTGATATAGTTTATGAATTTGGAAGAAAAGAAATGAGTTGTTGGTGTTCTCTTAAACTTAGGTGGTTCCGGGTTTTGTGGAGTAATGGAGGGGTTGTTCCGAATATTATACGGATTGCTTGAAACGTCCTTAAATCATGTTTGAACGGTTTCGGATTAATAATTGAACGTACGATCAATAATGCGAGTTTGAATGCATGTAGCTTATTTGAAGGTGAATGGAACATTGAAGTGTTGTTAGAATGATTGTTTGTATTGTTGTTGGTTTGGCCGGGTTGTATTCCCGGGATTGTTGTTGGTTGAAATCGGCCAAGTTAAACTTGGTGGCATGGTATATTTACAGGGGAAATGCTGCCGAAATTTCGGCAAGACAAAGTGTTACTTTAAAGAACCAACTTCTAAAGGCTCTAATCAAGCTTTGGGTAAACATGACCAAATTGTAGATTTTGGCGGATTTGCAACAAGGATTTGGAGAAGCAGAAGGAGCGAAAAGAGGTATGTAAGACTTCACCCTTCTTTCTATGGCATGTCTTAGACGTACTAAGTTGGATACGGGCCTCGGGGATCATTCCTTTTCCCGAAAACCAAGATTGAAATTCGCTACTATTCATTCAGTAGAATTGAACTAGAAATGGTGCGAAATGTTAAGAAAACTTCTTAGACCTATAGGACTTCCATAAATGAGACCCGATTGCTTTAAAACTCTTATAAGTAATGTCATGAAACGACTTGTACGTAAATTGTATACGCCGCCTCATTCGACCGAGGCGGGCCCACTATTCCCAAACCCCTTCTTATTGTTACATTAAGCTTATTTTCACGCTATAGCTAATCAAAGTTTTTGGTTATCGTTCCTACTATCAACTTAGTAGTTGTTTTAACTAAACCTTCGACCCCAACGCATGATTTTCTTCTCTAAAGGTTTACCAGTGTTTTTCCAAAATACTTAATTTTTCCTTTAAAAACCAAGCTTTATAATATCGAAAGTCCTACTAACTAAAACGACGACCATAGTTCTATGATGATTACGACGAGAATGATCTTATATCTAAAGGTTCCAAAGTACATGAAATGCCTACGATAGATATTTTGACGAAGTGTTCTGTTATAAAAATGAAAATATGGAAGTGTTAAACCATTTCGGATATCCCAAGTCTATTATAGGTAATGACATTCTAAGGATTCTAAATACCTGGAATTGTGCTTTATGACCCCGATTAATGTGTGAACCCGATATATATATATATTAACAGAATCAGAGCGCTATATAGACGCTGATAAATATACATGGAATATAATAGTAGAACCAGAGTGCTATAGACGCTGGTAAATATATATGATATAAGTGTGTGCATATGACAAAAAGAATCAGAGCGCTATAGACGCTGATACTTGCATGTGATGAAAGAGACAGGCGCTATAGACGCCGATATTTATACATGAAATATGCATATATTTACGGGGAAAATAGGGATAAGGGCGGAGCGTTATGTACGCGTATCCACCGATCGATTGGAGTTTGGCACATGATATCGTCCGGACGCGGGATGCCGGACGCGGGGTGTGCTTATTGTGGTCAAATGGATCGGTACGCCGACGCCTCGGCAATATAATATATTCTTATTTTTATGTATATATATGTATATTTATGAGTAAAGAAAGCTAAGAAAGCACGCATTTGCCCAAGGGCACTTATAGGTACAAAGTTATCCTCTTATCTCATCACGATTCTATAATCCCATGGTATTGTTGTTCATACCTACGTTCTTGTTCGTATTATTATTATTCATGTCTTGCATACTCGGTACATTGCTCGTACCGACCCCTCTTCTTCGGGGCCGCGTTCATGCCGCGCGTACACCCGAGACGGATCGAAGTTAATGTAAAGGATGTTCCGGCGAAGTTGGCAAGCTCCATTTGGCCCGGAGTGAAGCCGAGTCGGTATACGTGCCGGGAGTCCCGATTACGCTAGAGACTTTGCGTACGAGTCGTGGGATTGGGAGTCGGTGTGTATTGTAATACAAGTTTGTACAGTTACATGTTTTACTTGATTTAAAGGCAATAAAAGAATGTTTTGGTAATCTTATTATGTACACCTGACTGAGAGGTTCAAAAAAAAAAAAAAATTCAAGTACGTAGTAAGGGTTAGCGGGTTCGCTCGGCTCCGGTTACGGGGTCGGGTGCCCATCACACCCTAATCAAGATTGGAACTTTCAAAAAAAAAAAGTCCTAAACATGCCTTGAATTGTGGGCGCACTATTTTAGGACTCCATTATATATTATGAAGATATAATTTTGTATGTTTTAATTGTAAATCAAGAGATTTATATTTAAATTCAAAAATTAACTAATTAACTAATTTTTGTCCTAAAGCTGACACATGGCATTTTCTTATGCGCCACTTGTCACAATTCTATTGTAAACTATCCTCTTTTTAATAATATATAGATTTTTTACATAAAACAAAAACATGAAGATAAAAGTGTTAGTTCATTATTTCTAGACTAATATATGAAAATGTATTCTTTCTTTTTGAGAAATGTAAACAAAATTTACATCCTAAATTGTGACTCATGAAAAGTTCATTTCAAAATAATGTTTCTATGTACCTATTTGGAGTTTATTATATTTTGAAAGTAGTTGTGTCTTGAATATTTACTTTAAGTATGAAGAATAAGCAAAAGGATGATTAGAAAGTTTATCACTGCCTAGATATTCATTTTTTTTAAAAAAATTTAAAAGTTAAAATCGTGCATGTGTGCTTTTTGTGAGGTAGAGGAGAAATGGAGGCAAGGACGTGGAAGCATTTTTTTTTTAAAACTATTTTTCGTTCAAATTTTAATATAGGAACTACCTTTTTAACCATTCATAACAAATGTATAAATATTAATGCTAAAAATTAGGAGGAAAATGTGGAAGTTACTTGGCTATTCTCTTGTGTTTCTTTTTCAAAACTTTTAGTAGATTAAAATATAAAAAATCGATAACTTTCAAAAAAAAAAAAAAAAAGTCCTAAGCATGCCTTGAATTGTGGGTACGCACTATTTTAGGACTCCATTGTGCATATTATGAAGATATAATTTTGTATGTTTTAATTGTAAATCGGTAGATTTATATTTAAATTCAAAAATTAACTAATTAACTAATTTTTGTCCTAAAACTTGACACATGGCATTTTCTTATCTTTGCCACTTGTCACAATTCTATTGTAAACTATCCTCTTTTTAATAATATATAGATATAGATAATATAGATAATTTTGTATGTTTTAATTGTAAATCAGTAGCTTTATATTTAAATTCAAAAATTAACTAATTAACTAATTTTTGTCCTAAAACTGACACATGGCATTTTCTTATGCTGCCACTTGTCACAATTCTATTGTAAACTATCCTCTTTTTAATAATATATAGATTTTTTACATAAAACAAAAACATGAAGATAAAAGTGTTAGTTCATTATTTCTAGACTAATATATAGAAAATGTATTCTTTCTTTTTGAGAAATGTAAACAAAATTTACATCCTAAATTGTGACTCATGAAAAGTTCATTTCAAAATAATGTTTCTATGTACCTATTTGGAGTTTATTATATTTTGAAAGTAGTTGTGTCTTGAATATTTACTTTAAGTATGAAGAATAAGCAAAAGGATGATTAGAAAGTTTATCACTGCCTAGATATTCATTTTTTTTTTTTAAAATTTAAAAGTTAAAATCGTGCATGTGTGCTTTTTGTGAGGTAGAGGAGAAATGGAGGCAAGGACGTGGAAGCATTTTTTTTTTAAACTATGTTTCGTTCAAATTTTAATATAGGAACTACCTTTTTAACCATTCATAACAAATGTATAAATATTAATGCTAAAAATTAGGAGGAAAATGTGGAAGTTACTTGTCTATTCTCTTGTGTTTCTTTTTTCAAAACTTTTAGTAGATTAAAATATAAAAAATACGATAACTTTCAAAAAAAAAAAAAAAAAGTCCTAAGCATGCCTTGAATTGTGGCTGCACTATTTTAGGACTCCATTGTGCATATTATGAAGATATAATTTTGTATGTTTTAATTGTAAATCAAGAGATTTATATTTAAATTCAAAAATTAACTAATTAACTAATTTTTGTCCTAAAACTGACACATGGCATTTTCTTATCTTTTTGCCACTTGTCACAATTCTATTGTAAACTATCCTCTTTTTAATAATATATAGATATAGATATAGATAAAAAGGCTCATAAATACCCCTAACCTATTCAAAAAGGCTCATAAATACCTCCTTCCACCTTTTGGTCGAAAAATATCCTTCCATCCACCTTTAGGTCTAAAAATACCCTTAAGGTTTGTTTTTGGCTCAAATATACCCCTCAAACTAACAAGTTAAAATTAACTCTTTTAAAAAGCCAAATGGCATTTTGTAATTGGTCAATAATAAAATTTCGTAATTTAAAAAAAAAATCCAGATTTAAAAAAATCAGTATTTTAAAAAAAAATTCCGCATTTTTTTTAAAAATTACGTAATTAGTCAATAATAAAATTAAAGTAATTTAAAAAAAAATTCCAGATTTAAAAAAAAAATTCCGATTTTTTTTAAAAATTCCGTAATTTAAAAATTCCGTAATTGGTCAAAAAAAAATTCCCATTTAAAAAAAAAAAAAATTTTTTTTAAAAATTCCGTAATTTAAAATTCCGTAATTGGTCAAAAAAATTCCGCATTTAAAAAAAATTCGTATTTTTTTAAAAATTCCGTAATTTAAAAATTCCGTAATTGGTCAAAAAAAATTCCATATTTTTTTAAAAATTCCGTAATTGGTCAATAATAAAATTCCGTGATTTAAAAAAAAAATCCAGATTTTAAAAAAAAATTCCAGATTTTTTTAAATTACGGAATTTTATTATTGACTAATTACAAAATGCCATTTGGCTTTTTTAAAGAGTTAATTTTAACTTGTTAGTTTAGAGGCAGATTATTCGAGCCAAAAACAAACCTACAGTTTTTTAGACATTAAAGATGGAAGGTATTTATGAGCCTTTTTGAATAGGTTAGGGGTATTTATGAGCCTTTTCCGTATAGATAATTTTGTATGTTTTAATTGTAAATCAGTAGATTTATATTTAAATTCAAAAATTAACTAATTAACTAATTTTTGTCCTAAAACTGACACATGGCATTTTCTTATGCTGCCACTTGTCACAATTCTATTGTAAACTATCCTCTTTTTAATAATATATAGATAGATGATCCTAGAGGTCTACCGGCATAAGTTTGAATGGTTACTTCAAAGAAAAATTACAATTACAATTTTATTTAAAAAATAGATTTAATATGCTTAAACAAACAAGCTAAGATAATAATTTTACATAATCAATTTTATTATAATATCAAGCTCGCGCATCGAGCGGTACAAATACTTGGTATAGAGAGGTGCAAACGTATGGTTAAACAGTGGCAAGCTAATAACATGCCACTTGGTAATTTTAAGACAAAGTTAATGAGTGCTGTAATAAAAAAATTGAATTGAAAGATTAAAAGTATTTGAATTTGAAAATATTAGGCTTTTTTTAAAAAAAAAAAACATTTTCATTAGTTAAAAATTACAAACCCAGGGACGAAGAATTCTAAATGGACTCATTTTTATCACTTATGCACTCCCCCACAAAGTTGGATCTTTCTAAAAGATTTTGTGCAGGTTTTATATATCTATTTATATAGAATAGGAGAAACAAAAGCATCATATGATGAAGAGTGTCATCACCGTAAAAATTCGTAATTGTTAAATAAAAAAATCAAAATAAAAAATCAGAAAGACAACAAAATATCATAAACACACAAAAAATCAAAAAGAAAAGAGAAAAAGATTAAAAAAAATAAAAGAAGGAAAACTAACTTACCACATCTGCCACTAACTCACACACACGGGTACATTTAATATATATATATATATATTTTTTTAAAAACCTAAAAATTCGTAATTAATAATTTTTTTTTAAAAAAAAGACTCCAAAGAAAAGACAAATCTAACTTACCACATCTGCACGCGTGCGCATTTAAAAAAATTATAAATTAATAAATTAAAAAAAAAAGACAACAAATAAGCAAAAAGAAAAGAAGTTTAAATAATTAATTGATTATTCATATCCATGATTTAACCTCTTTCAGCCACGTTGCTAGCATTCGGAGAAATTATTTTGTACATAAAAGAACTGCCTCAAATACAAAACAACGTGTGTTTTACTTTAACAAAACAACTTATAGAAACTGAAAGATCGTGTGTTACAGATACAGAGTTCTACTTTGTCCCGATTACTTCTCAATTTTCAACAGCAATTTCCAGAACAAAGCAACATATTTTTCAGATATTGCGAGAAATAGACCTGCCGGCTGCCACAAACATCAAATTTACATTGCAACTTTACTGATCGTCTCGGGAACATTTAGGTTTGGGAGTTTTTCTTGATTCTTTCGTGTGAGATTTAGTGAGCAATTAGTTCTGTTTCTTTTTCCAATTTGTTGATTAGTGACTGTTTTTTGAATTTCAATTGCTTAAACGTCTGATCATCCTCCTGTCTAAAAAATAAATTTACTCCGGTTCTACTGCAACAAAGAAATTTGGTTTGACAGAATTTGTGAACCCAAAGGACTATAACAAACCAGTTCAAGAGGTACTCATATATGCTTCTATCTCCTAATGCATCAGTTTATAATAGCAAAAACTTGAGTGAAAGTCTATCATCCCTTTCTAATTTTCTCGAATGTTTGATAGGTAATTGCTGAGAAGACTGATGGCAGAGTCAACGGAAGCGTGGAGTGCACAAGTCAGATTTTTAACAATTAGATAATATTCAAATTAAATTTTCGAGTTCAAAGTTTAGAAGGAAGTATTTCGTAGTTTTAGATAGTGAGGGTACTTATTTCATCAATATATCTATTTTTTAAAATTTACAACTTTCCTTATAAAAAAAAATGAACTATATATACAGGACACTACATAGTGATAGGTGTGGCTAGTTAAATGAGTGCTTTGCTGGTCAAATTTCATCTTGCTTTTCCTGATGTTACTTTTAGTGTAGTAATGGACAGATGGTGAAACACAAGAGGGTGGGTGGGGGGTGGGTGCGTGGGTGGGTGGGTGAATTATAGTCCTTTTTAAAATACGTTAGTCGACTGCCGGTATAGTTAGTCGACTTCCCTATAGAGACTGTAGAGACTCAAACACTGGTTAGCAAGTATATAATCATAAATAGTAAAGAACAAAAAGTAATGAGACACAGAGATTTTTATACTGGTTCGGATCACCGGTGTGGTGCCTAATCCAGTCCCCCTGGGTTACAAGGGTTTCCTTAGAGCCTTGGTGGTAACTTGATTACAGCAGTGGTTCTTCTTGAACCGTGGTTCCTGTTTTGGACAGTTTTCCAATTGTCCTCTACTGACAGCCTCTACCTGTATAGCTATCTATTCTTTCTTTTCTTTTTCTAACACTCACAGACTTTTACAAACTATAGTGCTTTTTACAAAATGAAGAATGAATAGATATTTTTGCTCAAGTGAAGTTGTGCTTTTCCACGGCTTGTGATGTCTTTTTTTTTATAGCTGGCTTCCCTTCTGGAGATTTTGGAAGTGAATCAATCTTTCCTAGGATTGATTCTGATTTTTGCTCGCTCTAAGGTAACCCAAGGGAATTATCCTCAATCAGGGATTTGAGTGATTTCCTGATTGATCTTTGGATCTTCTTTTGTGGGTCTTCTTTCCTTTGTGTCCGCGCTACAAATCTGCTCTGCTGGTCTTCTTCCTTTTGGTAACACTTCTGTGATTTGCCTTGAAATCTTGTTGGTCTTCTTTCCTTTATCTCCGAGAATTGAATCTGCTCTGCTGGTCCTCTTTCCTTTGTGATAGTGATGTAGTTTGACTTGAGATCTTGCTGTCTTTCTTTCCTTGTAGCCGAGATGAATCTTCCTACAGATTTTGTATGGAATTGTCTGCTATTTTTACTTCCTTCCATATACATCTTCTTGATTGGATCAATCAGATCTTGGCCCATGTATACTTCTTTGCTGATTGATGCCTTGGAGTACTTTTTCCTTTTCTGTGATCTTGGCTGAGTTGGCCCTTCACAACTTTCAATTTCTTTTTTGGTACCTGCAAAATACAATGTCATCATTAAAACAATTACTTGCTTTTAACCTTCAGGGCTAACAGATGGGCATAAAACCCCACTTAAAAGGCAGAAAAGTGCCTTTGTAGCAGTTCCTCTTGCATAGCCATTAAGTGATGGAAGAGAGAAGGGTTTTTTGGTTCTGAATGTGATGTTAGTCATCATGCAATATTGCAGATAAATGAATGTTTTAGTCTTTAGGGTCATTTTATTTGGAGCAGGTCTTGGATATTGAACTGTTTATGCATCAACTTGACATAATAGGAAGTTGCACCTACTAATGAAAAGTAGAGTGAAAGGTGATGTAGAATAAGAAAGGAGATCTCTACATCCAAAATGTCAAACCCAACAATATGGATAGTGGAACAATAACCAGCTGAGGCCTAGATTTATAAGATTTGCAAAAGTGAAACCTTAGAAATGAAAGTGCAAGAGGGGGGGGGGGGGGGGTGGTGAATTGTTAAAATTTTCGCTCTGTTAGTCAACTAGGTCAAGACGATAGTCGACCACCTACTCGATGAATATTTAGGCAAGTGCGAAAATAAATGACACATATAATTTATCTTGGTTCGGATTCAACGTGAATCCTAGTCCGGTCCCCTTGGTTGCGAGGATCTCTGCAGCTTTTTTATAAGGTTTGGTACAATGGAGGTTTTGAATGAAGTTCCTACGTCTACACTCAAAACACTCTTATTCTTTTTGATACAAAGCCTCACAAACTATGACTCTCCTTTCTCTCTTATTACACTATGAATCACACAGACTGACAATGTTTGTTTGAAAGTAAAGCAGAGCAATGGAGGTAATGAGACAATTGCATGATCCTTCGTTTGTGAGGCAGCCCGTTTATATAGCTTTAGGCACTTCACGCGAGAGTTCAACCCAGGATTTGATCCTTGGAAATGGAATCAGAGATCCTATTTCCAAGAATAAGACTGAGCTGTTGCTGCTTTCCTTGTGCGTTGAGGCAGCAGTAGATTTCTTACACCTCATGAGATATGCCTTTGATATTTTTTCCTTCTTGAAATGATTTGATGCTGCTGCTTTCCTTGTGCGTTGAGGCAGCAGTAGATTTCTTACACCTCATGAGATATGCCTTTGATATTTTTCCTTCTTGAAATGATTTGATGCTGCTGAAATAATTCCTCTTTAAATTGCAGATGTGATTTCCTTCTTTTGAAAGATATGCGGCTGAGAGTTACAGCTGGTTGCCCTAACCACGTTTGGGCTAGGAAGCCATATGTCGAGTGAGCCCAGCTCGTTGGGGCTACTCTGTGGGCTTCCAAGTTGTTGGGGCTGTTTTGTGGGCTCACATATATTCCTTATGTGATTTAATTTCTATACCTGCACAAGTAAAATTGTCATCATAAAAACTTGACACTAACAAGAAAAACACTTGGTAATTTTCTACTTGGCCCCTATCATGTTTCCGCTGTAAATCTTTTCCTTTTTGTTGTCTAATGAACTTGATGTTAACAGAGAAGTCATGGTGGGTCAGCAGAGAACTTAGGTTGGATTGAGATAAAATGCAATTTCCGAATCATATTTAAGGATGTAAAATATGACAACTTTGTACTATTTTCCCCTTTAGTTTCTGTAAATGATTTTTCTATATGTAATTTTATGTCATATATCCATAGTTTTAAAAAAAAAAGGTATTTCACTGATCAAATAGAATATAATAAAGTGTCAGTGATCACCTCATATAGATGCACTATGTAAGACATGCCTGGAGGGAATATTGGAGCCGAGACAGTAAGCAACAAAATAGTTGAACCGTTACTAAACATTCTGTAAGCTTATTGTAAAAGTTCTTAAAAAGGCTTCACTGTTGATTGACATCCAGTTAGACAAAAGAAGTTTAGTGAAGTTTCTATTCCTTTCATTACTACTTTGGGTTTTACCCGTCCTCTCAATTTCAGGATTTAGAGAATTTGGATGAAGATTATGAAGCATAGATAATCTATGATCACCAAGGACTTAGGGTGTTTTTCTGTTCATTCTTCTTCAACTTTTTCTTAGGTTTTCTTTATCGCTCTCTATGGTTGCAACTGAAGAAATCCAATCGTCCCTCAATCATGCATGGTATGTAGCAAAGTGTTTCCTCAAATCATCCTATCTACTTCATTTTGTTCAAGTATATAAGTGCACTTTACTCTCAGAGGGGATAGAGAGGAGAAGTCGGGATGTGTGGGGGAGGAGCATTTTGAAATAAAGAAAGAACATGCTTGAGTTAATAGTTCAACTGAGATTTTATTAAAATTTAAAAACCTCATCTCCTTCGTTTTTAAAAATGTTATAGTTAATTCTTTCTTGTTTTCCTTGTTTTCCTCTCTTTTTCTCTCTTGAGCGAAGTGCCTTTCGAACAAAATTGACCGCCTACCTTTCAAGGTGGGGGGTTAGGTCTGGACACTTCTCCCCCCTCACCCCACATGGTGGGATTATACTGGGCTTGTTGTTGTTGTTGTTGTACATGCCTCAATATTCAATTTCTATGAGAGCCATATTCATATAAGAAATATGATGGTTACTTCAGTAACATTACATATTGATAATAGATATTGAAGTCTTAATTTTTTTTTTTTTTTTTTTGTAAATTGTTTTCAGAATACAGGGGTAGGAGAGTATTCTTCTGTAAGTTGTGAGATGTTTTCAACATTTGAATTAAAAGAAATACTTTGACTTTATATATACTCTTAAATTGTTGATCCTTTGTTAGGTAAATGTGTGTGTGAGCTTTTCCATATGTCCTTTGTAATACAGTGAATGGAGACTGTTACAGAATAAGTGTAATTGGTTTATCTCACTGTCTGTACTAGAGATCACATTTGAAGATGGGATAAAATGGGTGGTTTCCAAGTTGATGGACGATAGGTCTTGGGTTAGTTAGGATTCATATAGTCAGACCAAACTTGCGGCATAATTGTTGTTTCTTGAAGTACTAATCTCCAAGGTGACCTCAACTTTACTTGCTAGCTATGCCTTTCTAAACAATAAATGTGATTTCATAAAGTCTTTTGCTCTATGTCAATTGTTGTTGTTGTTGTTGTTGTTGTATATATAGTTTTCAAGCTGAACTCACATGGAAGAATAGAGCAAATAAATGTAATTTTGTTTAATTTTTGATTGCTTTTGGCTCTTTCTCAGGCTTGGAGTTCTAAAAACTGAAATCAATCCAAGGAAGCCTGTAGTTTGTAGTGGTAATCGGGTTCGTATAGTTTATGATTCTTATCCAAAGAAGATTGCGGTTTCTAGAAGAACGCCTCCAAGGAAGGTCCAAGTTATTCCCCTAATGCAGATAATGTACTTATTTTCGTTCTACATGGTAATTGAGAAGATTTCCAAATTATCGAGCCTACGGTGAGACAGTTTTTATCATGTTTTAGGACTCAAGCACAGAAGTTGATGGTGTGTGAAAATCAATGGTCTTTCATGCATAATCACTGAATTAGCACTACTTAGAACATACAATCTGCTGTTATTACAATTGTTTGAACTTATTTAATCTAAAATGGACAATGTCAATCTCACCCATGGAGTTTTTAATATGCTGGCAAATAAGAAGAGAATAATGTGGAAAGCTACCTTCTTGCAGTTGAACAATATATAAACAGAGAAATCTTAGATGTTTTTAACAAGCAGAGCCATTGCTGGGCGGAATGTGTTTAAATGTAATAGAATTCATTAGTACAGTATAGAATTACTAATATGTAAATGTAGTTCTGTTATGTCATATTGCAGGTGGAGGAAATGATTTTTCCTTCCTTAGTGGCCTTATTATCAACGATCGTGAATCAAATTGTTAAAATATTACAATTGATCAAATAATAAAAATATAGCTGGTCAAGCAAGTAAAATAATAATTTTATTATAACTTTGTTCTCTAACATTTTTAAAGCGCATCGCGCAGACGTATATCTTAAGATATGTGAAAAAGGATATGCAAGAATGTGGTTAAGCCAAGTGACAAGCTAATAACAAGCCACTTGGCAATTTTAAGACAATGTCTATTGTTATGTAATAAAAATGAACTTTGAATTAAAAAATAAAAGTTTTTGAATTTATAGATAGTAATATAAAAAATTTAAATTTTAATTGAAAAATATATTCTCACCTTTATCCTTATCAGTACCTAATTGGCACTTTATGCTCAACGCTATTTCTCAAAAGAGTTACTTCTAAACCAAAACCTCATTTGCTCGATTCAAATTAAAAAATCTGATGTTTATCTCCTTTTCTTTTGCCATTATCTTTTGTCTAATAATCATTTAGCAATAATAATAATAATAACAAAGTAATAAAATTAAAATTTTTAAACTGAAAAACAATATATATATATTATTTTTTATATTTTATTCAGTCACATATTTTCATTACATATTAACGTATATAATACAAAAATAATAACTATTAAAAATATTAGTAGATTTTAATAACAAAGTAATAAAATTAAAATTTTTAAACTGAAAAACAAAATAACGTGTAAAAATTGAGACTGCCATGGGTAACGTTGAAGAAGCGGGTAATTGAAAAATGAAATGGATAAGTAATACCAATGTTGATTGGATAACCATGACAAAATTTGACTGCAACATATACATAATCTATCTTCATCGGCTTAGCATCATTGTCCCTAGCTAGCAAAAATTTAATTTAAATTGACATAAAATTTTGAATTAAAAGATAATTTTTTTGAATTTGAATTTTTTAAAATTTGAACTGAAAGATAAGGGTTCACTAATCTTGCGATAAGAATAAAATAAAATTTTAAATAGCAAAACATAACATTTAAATGCATTGGCTTAGCATCATCTCCTGGCTAGCAAAAAAAACTCTATTTCAAGTCACTTCCAATCGACAACTCTTCAATAGCAAGAGTATCACTCACTATGCGAATCCCTGACGCCTCCATTCTATAACAGTTATAATTATTATGTAAGGACCCCATTCTATAACAGTTATAATTATTATGTAAGGACCCCTTTGGTCGTTATAGTCCTTTTGACACTTTCACCATTTCCGAGCGTTTATTGACTCATTTTGACCCGAGGTTGAATTTTGGGCAAACAGACCTTTTTTGAAGTTTCGTTAACTCCGAGAGATCCGGATGATTGTTTAGAACTTGTATGTATGATTGGTTCGGTTCCCAATGCATTTTGGTGCATTTCGGGACTTTGGATGGGGGGGGGGAAGTAGACATAAGTGGTTGACTCGGTCAACAAGACCTCCGCTGGAAATTTTGAGGCCATGAGTGCGTTTGTAGCGTATTTTTGTATGGGTTCAGGGGGTCGGATTATGAGCAGATGGCCTCGGGAATAACCCGAAAATTTGATGGAAGACTTAGGGAATTTGGGGGATTTCTGGTGTCTGGTGTCCGCAACGGCGGCACCAGAGCCGCCCCGGCGGTACCGCCGTGGCGGTGTAGTGACTTGTTGGGGCGGTCGCGAGTAGCGGGCCTTCATCGGCTGCCGGTGTTCCCGACGCCGCGGCGGCGCCGTAGCGCACCGCTTGCCCCGCCGTGGCGGTCACGGGCAATGTTATTTCATTTAATGTGTCTTAAAATAAGACCTAGACCCTTATTATGTCATAACTTGATATTGGAGCTTGAGAAGGCTGTTCTTGGGGATAAATTGAGGAATTTCTTGTAGTTAAAGCTTTGTCTAATCACTTACTTCTCTTTAATCATTATCATCTTAGAATCATCCCTTCCCTTTTCAATCGCTTAGAAGTAGAATTTGAAGAACGGTTTCGGGAGACTTCTCTTATAATTGATAAAATTGATGATGTTAGTACTAAAATGTGACGAATCTAAGCTTAGTAACCCCTTATCTTCCACTTTTAACGTTGAATTTCAGATTGGGGAATTAGGGTTCATACCCAATTTGGGGGTTTTACTAGAAATCGATTTGGGGATAATTCTTGAGCAAATTCAACAATAAATGATTGGGTTATGATTACCTAGGATTCAATTTAGTATTTTACCCTTGAATTTCCCGTTTCGCCCTTGTGGACCCGTTTTCCCAATTTCTAGGGTTAGATTGGGCCTAATAGATATCATAGCAATATTAGTATCATTATTCATGATTTCTAATTTAGAATTCAATTATGCTAGACTACTTTGGTTGAGCTTGGATAAGGGCAAGGCGATAGAGTGACTTGTTGGTGTTGCGGTTCGACGATCTGGAGTAGGTTATGGTTTACCTTTGGTGAGACTTAGTATAGTGAATCGCATATTTAGATTATGATATCGGAGACAGCATGTGAACCTTCGAGTGTGAAGTTGGGATGGATATTGCCTTAGGTTGGGCCCTGATGTGTGTTGGGACTAGCCACCTCATTATATGTGTTTAATTGTTTAATGGTGTTGGCTTGATGCGATGCGTAGTTGATAAATAGCGAATGTCGCTTGTTGTCCTGATTGGGGATTGGCATACCCTTTGTTGGTATTTGTTCTATGATACATTCTTGGCGTACCCACTTTTGGTACTTGAGTTATTGATATATGTTGGCATACCCACTGTTGGTATTGTGATGTGATATATTGTTGGCGTACCTCGTTGAGATACTTGTGATATTGAGCTTATTTGTTGATGATTGACATATGCATTGCACGCATTCTCTCATATTATCATGCATGGACGATATCCGGTGATGATCCGGTATCGTTGATTGAGAGAAACTGATATTTTGATAAACTCTTTTACTTGAGTGATTGTGAAAAAGGCTGATGTCCGAAGATCCATTCTGGAATCGTTGTTTATATAAAACTGATACTTGCTAAACTCTTTTACTTGAGTGATTGTGAGGAGGCCAATGTCCGAGGTTTAATTCTGGAATCGTTGATTTGTGAAACTGATATTTGACAACTCTTTTGAGTTATTGTGAGAAGGCCGATGTCTGATGGTTATATTCACGCATCTTGTGCATGGCCGTTTTCGATGTTATCCAGGATTCGATTGTAGTGCATGGGCTCTGCGGGTCCCCCAGAGTGGTGCCGGTCAGACTCCCCCTGTGAGCAATTAGCCAGGGTCTCGTCTGTCTGTTTGGCAAAGATCCGGGACGGGTGGCACTCAGACTTCGCGAGTCACACTGGATTGTGCTACCGAGACGTCGATATTTACGTCCGGAGTACATGTGTACATATCATTTGTATAACATGGCATAGCATCACATTCATACCATTATTGCATTGCATTGCATTATGACTTGAGTGAGATGTCGTGATGACTGTATTGTGGTGGATTGTGTTGTTGATTCTATGGTGTTGATTGTTCCAGGAATTGATATACTCAGACTTATTATATTAGGGTTAGATACTTACATAGGTGTTGATAGATACTCGGTTACGATTATATTGTTTCATGCTTGATTGTTCTACTTGTTTATCTGCGTTATTTTTTGAATTGTGTTAACTATGCTTAGTCGGCCTATGATGCCTACCAGAGTGTCAGGCCGGATCTACTTCTCTGACTCGTGGCTGATCGATTCCTCAACTTCTACTTGAGTTTTCCAGGGTGAGCATGGCGTCCGCTGACCTCGAAGATGTCACGCCCCGAACCATGGCACGGCGAAACACGGCGAGGTGCACTTACCGCATGTGACCGAGTGAACCACATGGCTTCTTAATCATCATGAGGCATAAATACGAGCGGAATATAATGTGAATGCATGATGAGCCTTTATAAAACGTAGTCAGTCATAATACTTAATAAAAATACTTGTTTAAACATGAGTGCGGAAATAACATGAATGAGCCAAAATGGCTATACGCCTCCGAAAGTCTGACATAATATAACTGACTTGTCTAGTCTATGAAACCACTATCATGAGTCTGACTGGAAAACGTACTTACTGGGACAAGGCCCCCAGCATACCTTAGATGCATAACTAATCATAAACCAAAAGTTGACTAAACCCCAACGAGATGGGGCTCACCGATAAGCTGATACGAATGTTGTCCTGCGAGCGTGACGTGTCGTCCCGTATATTAGTACCGCATCGAGAAATGCAGCCCCCGGCAATAAAATGGGACGTCAAAGACATTGAATGTACTTGGTATGTAAAGGAACCGAATGAAATAATAGGGACATGAAATAACATGATAAGAACCAAATCGAAAACACGGACACGAACATGAGCATGAGCATGATATATATATATATATATAACATAAGTAAAACATGATAAGTAGGGAGAGCATTTCATAAACCGACCAAGTGATATCACCACGTGGAGTACGTGGAGTCCGGTACCTCGCCGGACCCGGCAGAGCCCCATACCTGCCGGGGTATGAGGTGGTAACGCAAGCTGTTGGATCCATTCGGTGTAAAATTAAGGTATCGTCCTAAGCTCGGGCGGAGCGATCCTTGTCCTACGGTGGCTACGTAGTTTTCGGGCTATCTAGGCCTTCTCGCACGTGCAATTCCCAAAAACGAACATAATATAGTTGGCTAAGAAGCCCATGATTTTCGTGAATTAACTTGTACTTGTCTTGTAATCATGATTTCACGAAATAACTTGTAAACATGGTTTCATGAAATAACTTGTAAATATGGTTTCATGAAATAACTCAGTAGTTAAATGTATGTATCTTGAGTGATGGCATGAACATAGTTATAAAATACAATTGCATGAAAACTTGTAGACATGTAGGATATTCATGAAATAAGCATTTTTATTTAAAAACATGCATTCAAGAAACTATGGAATACAAGATATGGGTTTTCATGGATTACGGACGGATTCTCAATAATCATAAAGAAATATTAAGAACTCAATGATGGAATTATAACAATTCATACATAATATAATCATGGACATGGACCTAGGGTTATCATGAGCATGGTATAGAAACCCTAGTTTTAGTAGAGAATCATAATTTATGGAGTATGAGGCGTGGGGAAGAAATAATGATGTTCGCACACGTAGATAGTAACTCTACATACCTGGTAATACTCCAAAACTTGAATTAAAGACTTGAGCTTTAAAGAAGATTTCCAAAATCTTGAATTCTTGAACCTTGAGATGGGTTTTCTTGAAAACCCTAGTTTTGGAATGATGATTTCTTGTTTAGATTACAAGGATATGTATTAGAATTGACT
>NW_026715386.1:0-19878 GCF_029784015.1 Lycium ferocissimum | reverse complement strand
TCGTACCAGGGGCCGTTCTCGTAGCATACCAAAATGAACCTTCTCCAGATCAAGTGGAGCGCATCGACCACCGGCTAGGATAAATGTCCTGTAATCGACCGCACGTTCTGCTTCCCTATACACAGGGCATGAACGCAACCCCAGGAGCAATAGGAGTCAAGACGCGGACAATGTACCGAGTATAAGGTATTTGAGAATATATACATAAGAATCATGGAAGGATTCGAACATATAAACAAACCGATCGTCCGAATGCAGACTTTATTAAGATCAAGATACCGTATAATACGTACGTCTTCTTTAAGAAAAATAATAATAATAATAATAATAATAATAATAATAATAATAATAATAATAATAATATAACTGATAGTGCTATGGAACGTACAACCTGATCCATATATCATATAATAATGTAAGGGAACGTACGCCCGATCCATATATCATCTAATCCGCGCGTCGGGGACGACACCTATCTCATACGCCGCCCACTAGTGGTCTTGTCATCATCCATATCCGCCCACCGTAGTGGTGTCGCGGCCATGTGAGCACGGTGTTACTACCGTTATCTATATGCCGCCACCGTAGTGGTGCCGCCCGGCCATATGGGCTCGGTGTGAAAAAAAGTACATACATATATATATATATATATATATATATATATATATATATATATATATATATATATATATATATATATATATATATATAATGCATGAAAAGACTCACGTAAAGATGTCACGACCCAACCCCGTAAAGCTGACTAGTGCCCGAGCTGGCACCCAAACACATTCATAAATCCGAATCACAAACGAATAGCTTATGCGTATACAAATATCGGTACGCCGTCTCAAATTATCTCAAACTCGTCTCAAACACAAACATATACATATCAACCCTACAAGGCTATCAAATGGCGCAGAACGGCCCAAAAAACATATACAAATGCAAGCCGACAAGGCCGCACGGCGAATAACGGGATCGCCCCGAACATATATCATACGAACACACACGTACGGACAAAGACCCTCACATATACGTCTACGCACTTCCCAAGCATCACCAACGAATCATATGACGGGACAGGGCCCCGTCGTGCCAAACAAAATATATACAAATGCAACGAACGAATATATACCAAAATATGGGCTCCGGGAGAAAGGGAGCACTCCCAGCGACAGAATAGGTGTCCTAAGGCGGCGGATCACCGAATCAAGATTGCGTCAGACTGCGGGCATGAAACGCACCCCGAAGAGTGGGCATTTAAATATGTAACAGTATGCAAAGCCGTAGATATAGTAAACAAATCTAGTCATAATCAAAAATAAGTAAAAGTAAGTGCATATCCAAAAATACCAAAAAGTTTATTTTCAAAATATAAATCATGCATAGGGCTCGAGAAATATGGTCGCCTACCACACTTGCGCCATAACACTGTAAGGTTCAAATCTCCATATCTCGTCACACATCATACACAGCATAACACCGGAGTATAATATAGTGCGCACGACAACATAACCGGCCCGGGACTCGGCGAAAGATACAATGTAATGCACGAGGTAGCCGTGAGTAACCATATGTATAAAATCATTATCATAGACTCAAAAGATAAGTAAAATGACCATACTTGGAAATCGGAATAATAGTCAAACCAAATTATTTCAAAAGTCATCAGGATCACAAAAAGGAGAGTCGCGGGACCCATGGACGGGTGTTGACCCGAGCCGGGCCAGCCTATGGAAAACATACTCATCACACGCAATAAGATCTCCTACGAATATATCGAGGCAATCCGAGCCTTTCTGTGAAAGTTACGGTCGATTAAGTAGTTAGCGAACTTTTAAAAAATAAAACTTTTTAATATAACGCCCGGAAATCAATTATTCCAAAGACATAAGGACCAATATTTCATCACATCAAACATACGAATACCAAGAAACAATTAAGAATCATAGACATGCTCGGATTGCGGGAATAGAATTTCGAAGCTCGAGTCTACAGCCCATTTGTAACTAAGGCATGCCAAAAGAAGAAAGGGTTGAGCTTTAAATACCTCGTCCGCTCTCGAAGCTAATCCAACTAAAGCTAATCCCAACCTACGCCTGCCCCCAAAGGTCTACACAACGTCAACGGATATCAAATATTAGCCATAGACGTTTAGGCATTTAATTCCAAACTAGCACTTAATTCTCGCAAATTGGGTAGCATTTCCCCCGTAACAGGCCAACCCCGAGAATTTAACTCTCAAATCAACAACAACAACACCAACAACCAAACTAGCAACATCAATAATCAATTCAAAACGCATTCTAGCATTAAATACTCTTTCTACATAATCCAACAACATTCATTATATTCAATTCAACGGCTTACCTTCAAGCCAACATCAACGCTATACATTCAAATACCAACTCGAACCCATACCAACAATATTCAAGGACATTTTAAACAATTCATACAATGTTTCAAACATCCCAAATAATATCCCACTTCACCCGAAATCTGCCCCAAACCCGAGAACACAACTATAACCCATTCCTCACTTCCAAATCATGATTTGCACCAACAATCCACACTCTAACAATGTCATTCTCATAAATATAAAAATTACATTAAATGCACACAATCCTCCAAATCAGCCCATACAATTACAACATCAATCTTGAGTCATTAAACTCTCATTTCCAACATAGAATCCACGTAACAACAACAACTAAAACACTAAACAATATTAATTCATTCTTTGTCACACAACATGACCCATATTCGGCCAACACTACACATACACATATTGATGATTCTCATTCATCTCTTCACACTACACAACTAAACATGCTACATAGAATTGATTCCTCACTTCAACACAACACACACATCCACACGGTAGCTATACACGTGCACACAAATTTCAACTCCAACATGCCATATTTCATGATTTTCATCCATATTTACATACTACAACATACACACATCCTTCATAACACATAAAACAAGATTAAATCTTACCTTTTCCCTTCAACTTCACAACTAGGCTAGGGTTTGCGATTGACAAAACGGATCGTTTGTTCGCTCCAACAACGCTTCCACGTTACCTAGGGACCTCCAATTAGTGGATTTGCTTGAAGAAAATAATTTTTGGATGGCTAAATCTTGGTCTTGAAATTGGAGGGTTTGGCCGAATGGTTGTTGTTGTTGTTCTTCAACTTCTTGATTTTTTTCTAAGTGTAAAATGACAAGAAGATGACTTATTAGTCATCCTTTGTGCTATTATAAGAGTTGCACAAATTGTCCTTGGCCCACACATGGGTTGGACCAACTAAATTTGGCCACCCCATGTGTGGGGACCAACTAAAGGCCACACGGCCAAAGGGCCAAAATTGCATGATTTGCCAACTTTTCACTTATTCAATTTTGGTCCCAAATTTTCCTAAATGTTCCATGCCAACAAATTCATGAACAACTTATGTCTTAAAATAAAATCGAAGTTCACAAGTCTCGACTTTGCATCCCGAAATGGTTTTGTCCCTAACTTACCATAGTTAATCCGGATTGTCCCAATGTACAAAATACGGGCTATAACAAAAGATATACTCAGAATTACTCTAGGTAACAAGATCTCTAGAAGTCATGAACATAAATATAAGGAATCAAGGATACGATGACTCTTGTACCATCTAAGAGTAGAGTCTTTGGAACTTGCTCGCTTACTTGTTCGTTACAATAAAGATCACGCCAAAAGAATAAAAAGGACAGCCTTAGCATACCTTGAAGCGTATCTACTCATCTAACATCTTCTTCTTAAACTCTTAAGTCTACAACCAAGATAACATAGGCCACAATTAGACCCTTTATAACACTTACCATCCAATTCAAGTGAAAAGGGGACTTGACGAAGTTCGGACAACATCCCCTTCATAACTCACTAATTCCTCAATCTTCCAATTCAACTAAAATATCAACAACAATACTAACAATAATCATATCAATACTTACATATCAAAATATAATCAATTCTATGCCAAATCATCCCTAAAAATAACCCTCAAGTCCAACTCTACTTTTATTCAACTTATAACTTCATAACTATAATTGCCTTTGCCTCAAACTCTTGATAATAACTCCACACAGAGATAAGGATTATATACATACCTTGAAGGAACTAGGATACCAAGAATAAAGCTCTAACTCCAATTCCCAAGCTCATCAACTTCAAAGAAACCATAGAAACAACCTTCTTCTTAACCAGCTCGAGTTTTATGGGGCTCGGATCTTGCTAAATATCCACTAGTATGATGGAAAATATAGATAGGAAATATTCAAGGGTCTTCTCTAATTTGGGAGTGAAAGTAATGAAAATAAAATGTGGGGGTAAACTATATATATGTCACGACCCAACTAGGGGCCATGACGGGTATCCGGGGCTAACCACCGAACACCACACATTTTGTTACTCATCTGCTCTTATTCATATCTTATGCTCAAAATCATAGAAAACTATCATCATTTGAAACATATTTACTTTTATAAACATAAGCCCCTCGGCTATCAAAATGATATATACGTGCATATACATAAAGATTGTAAGGCCATACTACCCACACTGCGTATCTACGAGCCTCTACTAGAGTACTAGACATATAGACGGGACAGGACCCCGTCGTGCCCAAAATATATATACACATATGTACCAAAAGAATAGTCGATGGTACCTCCGGAAAAGTGGAGTGCTCTCAGTCAGCTAATGGCTTTTATGAGTCTGGATCACCTCCTTGTCTACCTGTTGGCATGAACACAGCGTCCAAAGAAAACGGACGTCAGTACGAACATTGTACTGAGTATGTAAGGCAGGAATGAAGTAAACATAATAAGGAAATCATAAGTCATGAGATGAGGATACCACCTGTGTACTCTTTTAGGTATAGATACATTCCATATACATACATCATACATAAGCATATCATGTGTATTATCATAGCGTATACCTTATCATATCACATATACATCATCATTGTTACATGTACATTATCATCGTCAACCCGCGTCCGGGTAATCATCATATGCCGCCCACTAGTGGTGTCATGCCCGGCCCTCTAGGCTCGGTGTAAACATAGCAGCCCGCCTTAGCGGTGACATGCCCGGCCTTCTAGGCACGGTGTAATCGTATGCAGCCCGCCTTCGCGGTGACATGCCCGGCCATTTAGGCGCGGTGGAATCATATCATCGTACATATCATATTCTTTATCATCATTAATTCATTTATCGTCAACACATACATTAGAACTTTGAGGGCAACTATAGTTGTGTCGGGGTGACATAAGGTCATGGACCCCCGATTACATTATGGAGTAATCATAGTCGTTATATCTCACCTTGAAGGGACTAACGTTTTAAGGTGAGTGTACATGAAGAGAGCATCAATGAATCGTAGTCAACATCATTAACTTTGTAGATACATCATATCGTAATCTCTAGAATCCTTAGGCTTGAACTTAGCATTTTCATCATCGTACTCTTAGCATATTTCTTATCTCATATGACTATTCATGAACGTAGGCTCTTAGTCTTTCGGAATATAGGAATTTCATGAAGAAGAGGAAAATCATACATAGGATTCATGCCTTAGGAAGAAAGGTTGAGCCTTACATACCTTTGTCGTTTAACTATTCTATCGCTTGCTCGTTCTGCTTTAATGCACTCGTTTATACCTTCAAGGGAATTCGTATCGACATTAGCTAAACAATCATAAGAACGTACTTATTACTAAACAATAATAAGAACGTACTTACTAAAGCTAGAGAAAATTAGGCAGCATTTTCTTTGTTTATACTACTTTCCTCCATATTCCATATCAAGTCCCAACATTTATAACAACAATCACAATATCATAAACAATAAGCATCATCTAATTACATTGCCCATAATTCACAATTTCACTCCAATTCTCCATAAGCATGACCAAAGTCCATTATAGCGTTCTTTCTTATACAATACTTATTCCATGTTCTAAATGTCATTTATAACGTATTTATAATCCCAACATATCCATTTCCATGATTGAATCCAACTACTACTCAAGAATGACACTATTCACACATTTATGACCCATTTTCTATACTCTTCTACAATCCGAGTGTTTCATCCTACCAATACTTCAAACAACATGGAAAGGTCATGAAACTCACCTTAGATGATGGAGGAATAAACCTTGAATGGTAATACACCTCTTGCACCAAAACCCTATTTCACTTCTCTTGGGATTTCTTGGTTTGAATGACTTTAATGGGTTTCATACACTTGATTCTCATCAATTCTTGTTGTTGATCTTTGATTTTCTTTGTTTTCTTGTGGATGAAGTGTTTGGAGTGTTCTAGAGGCTTCTTAAGTTGTGGAGATGGAAAATGAAATGAATCTGGAATGAGAGAAAGGTCTCTTATATTATTTAAGTTTAGTCCCGACCGAGATCTACGGACCAACATACGGTTCGTATGTTTTCTACTAACCGTATGTCTGGCCGTAGATCTGGTCCAGTGAGACATGTTATACTAGGCTAAATTTACGGTTGGACATATGGTCCATAGATTTTATACGGCCAGTATGTCTGGCCGTATGTTTGCCCAGTTTTCCGAGACTTGTTCTCGTCGACTCGTTTGATCTCCGATCATTATGGAACCTTCTTAACACTTGTTTATCACTTCATTTGCAATCTAAGGGACGTTATAACTCTTCATCAAGGTGTCATTAGAACGTTGTTAACTCAATACTCGAAATTCTTATCCGATACACAACATGTGACTCGCTTTCCTCAACAACTTTCTCCTCTTACCTCGAATGTCTTTGGAAATCTTAATTAGGACCCTCAAATGCTATTTCTTGCTTATCAAAACATCATATACATTCTACCCTTCGATGGCCTATTCACTGTACGCTAACGGGGAATTTCCCAAGGTGTAACATTCTTCCCCCCTTTTGGAACATTCGTCCTCGAATGTTAAGTCATCGGGAATTCTAGAAAAATTTCGCCAGAGTTTCCCCTATAATATGGCGCTACCATCCTGTCACAACAACCCATAATAACATTGCCTCACAGGGCCACAACACAATAGCAATATAGATTGGCCACACACGACCCATATGCATAAAAGAGAAACATACGTACCTCATAATCTCAATGTCTCATCATAGATCTCTTCCGGGGTCTGGAATAAATGCGGATATGTGATTTTCATCTTCTCCTCCACTTCCTAAGTCATCTCTTCTCGGTTGTTATTTCGCCATAGGACCTTAACTGAAGCTACTTCCTTATTCCGAAGTCTTCATACCTGCCTGTCTAATATGGAAACGGGCACTTCTTCATAATTTAGCTTTTCTGTGATCTGAACATCATCTACTGGCACAATCTTTGTGGGATCTCCAACACATTTGTGGAGCATTGAGACATGGAATACTGGATGGACTAGTTCAAGCTCTGAAGGCAGGTCTAATTTGTAAGCTACTCGACCCACTTTGCGGATGATCTTACAGGGTCCAATGTATCGAGGACGTAACTTTCCTTTCTTGCCAAATCTCATCACCCCTTTCATTGGTGATACTTTCAGAAACACCCAATCGCCGACCTGAAATTCTAGATCTTGCCGGCGGTTGTCCGCATAAGATTTTTGATGACTTTGGGCTGTCAACAATCGATCTCGGATCATCTTGACTTTTTCTACTGCTTGCTGAATCAACTCGGGGCCTATTAATTGTACTTCTCCGATTTCAAACCATCCAATTGGAGATCTGCACTTCCTTCCATACAAAGCTTCATACGGAGCCATCTGGATACTAGAATGATAGCTATTATTATATGCGAACTCGATTAGGGGTAAGTGGTCATCCCAACTACCACCAAAATCTAAAACACATGCCCTTATCATATCCTCCAAGGTCTATATAGTACGCTCGGCTTGTCCGTCAGTTTGCGGATGAAATACTGTACTAAACCTTATTGGAAGGATTTCCAGAACTTAGCTGTAAACTGTGCTCCTCTGTCTGAAATAATAGATATCGGAATACCATGAAGTCTCACAATTTCCTTGATATACAACCTCGCATAATCTTCTGCTGAGTATGTAGTTCTGACTGGAAGAAAATGAGCTGCTTTCGTCAATCTATCCACAATCACCCATATAGAATCATACTTGCCTCGGGAACGGGGCAATCCTACAATAAAATCCATGTTGATCACTTCCCATTTCCAAGTAGGAATTTCCATTGCTTGCAATAATCCCCCTGGCTTTTGATGTTTCTACTTTCACTTGCTAGCAATTTGGACATTGGGCTACAAATTCTGCTATGTCTCTTTTCATGCCATCCCACCAATACATCATTTTGAGATCATGATACATCTTTGTCGTTCCTGGATGGATAGAATACCGAGAATAATGAGCTTCTTCTAGAATTCGGCGGCGTAATTCTGCAACATTTGGAACACATAGCCTGCCTCGGTATCTAAGAACTCCCTCTATAGAGGTTTCAAATGGAGACTTCTCTTTTTCATGACATGCATCTCTATAATGGTTCAATTGAGGATCTTCATATTGTCGCTCTTTCACTTCCGTATTCAAGGACGAAATGGTGGGATTATTAACACTAACCCCTGCATCACCTGAATCAATTAAACGTACTCCAAGATTTGCTAATTGATGAAGCTCATGAATCAATTCTCTCTTCTCCGGGGAAACTTCACATAGGCTACCCATTGATCGGTGGCTAAGCGCATCCGCTACTACATTTGCTTTCCCGGGGTGGTATAAAATATTCACATCATAATCTTTCAATAATTCTAACCACCGCCTTTGCCGCAGATTCAACTCCTTCTGTTTGAAAATATATTGAAGGCTCTTGTGATCTGTATAGATATCAACGTGCACGCCATACAAGTAATGTCTCCACATTTTTAATGCATGAATAACTGCAGCCAATTCAAGATCATGAGTTGGGTAGTCTCTTGTTTTCGCAAATTTTCTCGAAGCATAAGCAATGACTTTTCCATGCTGCATTAATACACATCCTAGCCCAACACCGGAAGCATCGCAATATACAACATAGCCGTCTGGCCCTTCTGGAAGTGTTAAGACTGGAGCTGAGGTTAACCTGTCCTTCAACTCTTGGAAACTACGCTCACAAGCATCATTCCACTGAAATTTTGCTGACTTCTGGGTTAGCTTCGTTAATGGGGCTGAAATAGACGAAAAGCCCTCTACGAACCTTCTATAATAACCTGCCAATCCCAGAAAACTACAAACTTCTGTAGGCGTCGTAGGCCTTGGCCAAGTCTTCACAGCCTCAATCTTCTGAGTCGACTCGAATGCCATCATCTGAAATCGCATGACCCAGAAATGTTACAGAATTTAACCAAAACTCGCACTTTGAAAATTTCGCATATAATTCTCGAGTTCGAAGAATTCCAAGAACAATATGTAAATGATCTGCATGTTCTGATTCTATGCGAGAGTACACCAGAATATCATCAATGAATACTACCACGAACAAATCCAAGAGAGGCCTGAATACATTATTCATTAAATTCATGAACATTGCCAGAGCATTAGTTAGCCCAAACGACATTACTCGAAATTCATAATGGCCATATCTCATTCTGAAAGCTGTCTTGGGAATATCTTCTTCCCTAACTCGCACTTGATGATAACATGACCTCAAGTCTATCTTTGAAAACCACTTGGCACCCTGTAGCTGATCAAATAAATCGTCAATCCTCGGAAGAGGATACCTGTTCTTTATCGTCACCTTATTCAACTGTCTATAATCAATACACATTCGTAGGGAGCCATCTTTCTTTGTCACAAATAAGACTGGTGCTCCCCACGGTGATGAACTAGGTCTAATAAACCCCTTCTCGAGCAAATCTTTCAACTGTACCTTTAGCTCTTTTAATTCTGCCGGAGCCATTCGATAAGGAGGAATAGAAATAGGCTTAGTGTCTGGCAACACATCAATGGAGAAATCAATTTCTCTTTCTGGAGGAAGGCCTGGAAGTTCGTCTGGAAATACATCCGGGAATTAATTCACTACCGGAACAGATTGGAAAGTTGGAGACTTTGCTTCCGTATCATGAACCCGGACTAGATGATAAATATAGACCTTAGCTATCATCTTTCTTGCCTTAAGGTAGGAAATAAACCTACTCCTTCGAGTTGCCGTATTACCTTTCCATTCAAGCACGGGCTCTCCCAGAAATTGAAATCGAACTACTTTCATTCGACAATTAACATTAGCATAGCATGAGGCCAACCAATCCATACCCATAATAACATCAAAGTCTAACATTTCCAGCTCAACTAAATCAGCTTTGGTTTGGCGATCACATATCACAATTATACAATCTTTATACACTTGTTTAGCTATTACGGGATCACCAACCGGAGTAGACACCTCGAAAGGTTTAATTGGCTCGGGTTTCACCCCAATACGATTAGCAACATAGGGAGTAATATATGATAACGTGTAACTCAGATCTATCAATGCATACACATCATGGGAAAACACAGACAATGTACCTGTAACCACATCTGGGGACGACACGATATCTTGTCGTCCGGCTAAAGCATACAAGCGGGGTTGTGTGTAACACCCCGATCTTACTAGGGTGTGATGGGCACCCGACCCCATATTCGGAGCCGAGCGAACCCGTGGACTCTTGTTACTCACATATTCTCTTTGGATGCTTAAATCAAATATAAATAAAATACATAGTAAAATTTTCAAAATTTCTTTTTGTCGTTTCTCAATTTAAACACAGTCTGTAAGTGTAAGGACTCTGTAACATAATGCGTAATAAAAATATATTAGCTAATGGACCCACTCTCAAAACTGACACTCTGGACTCACGACTCTGTCTGCAAAGTCTCTAACTTCGAGCAACGCACGACATATAATCGACTCGACAGACTCCGTGACAGCGGAGTCTACCACCCCCGGAACGGCTTCGTAATGGCTTCTATCTCTGTACGCGCGCAGGAAACGCAGCACCACGAATCAAGGCGTCGTACGAGCAATGTACCGAGTATGTAAGGCATAAACAATAACATAGTAAGGGATATAAATGTGAACAATAACCATATGGAAACTTAGAACATGTCATAGAAAGAAGAGTAACCTGTACGTATGAATGCGCCTAGGGGCCATGCATGCTTATCCTTTCCTTTGAAAACATTTCTTTTTTCGTATACATATGAAAATAGAACATATCATGTCATAGCGCCGATACGTCGCCCCTCATGTATCTCCGCGTCGGGATGATAACGCCAACACCAGGGCAATGCGTCTTATAGCGCAACATGTCTCCCTTCCCATATCCCCCATATCATATACATATCATATACATATATCATATAAGCATGCGGGAGAAAAGTCATGTATCTATCGGAGTGACGTAAGGTCGGTAGCCTCCGATGATGTTATGGAATAGCCATGTGGCGTCGTATCTCACCTTGAAGGGACAATTAATATAAGGCGAGACTAAGAGAGTAACATCATGAGAAAACATAGAACAGATCATAAGGTATCGTTTCATATACTTGGGATCTTTAAAATAGGCGTTATCCATAAGAGAGTTGAGAAATCAAGAAATAGCTTAATCATTATCATATCATCATATTCATGATAGGAACATATCCTCGACATATTCATCATAGACAATTCCTCATATTTGACATCATCGTTGTCATTATAAAATCATATTCGTCTTTTAGTCATAAAAGCTCTCAACCTCTTTAACTTAGTTTTTGAAAAATATGGCCACTTTGAAAAACAATTATGATTTATTAGGAAAAGACTTATACTTTGGAGTCATAGGCTTCTATCTTTACAAGCAAAGAGATATAAAAGCATTTAAGACATTATAACGTAGGAGTCATGCCTTTGGAAGAAAAGAGACGAGCCTCACATACACGAACTACGCTTATCCATCCAAACTTGTTGGTCTACATTCAAGAAAATTGACGAAATCATTAGATTCATCACCATATACTTGTCCGGTCTTTCTTTACTTATGCTCGTGCAAAAGATCTCACGTAAATATACCATCCCCGAGAATCTAACTCGGCCCCAAATCATCAACAACAAATCCGAGAATGGAACTCGGCCACATTATCAACAACAATACCAACAATCATACTAAGAATATCAATAATCAATTCAAGACGCATTCTAACATCAACAACCTTCGCCACACAACGCAACGACATCTCGTTTATATTTAATTCGATTCGCATAACATTCAAAACGATTCAATCAACATACTACTTCATCCAACACCTTCCAAATACAACAAGAACAATAACAACTTAATTCTTTCTTTCAAATTCAATCACCACGGCCCAACTTATAATCTTCCAACACATGTTTCATTTCCAATTTCATAAATTATATTTACAACCCATACATTATCAAATTTATTTTTTTACAACTATAAGAGACCACACTAATGTCACATTAACCTTCCATAATCCACAAACAATCACAACTTCATTTCTAACCATTAATTCCTCATTTTTCATCATAGAATCTTCCATAACAACAATCAATTACTAAATAAAATCAATTCACTTTTTCCTACAACATCATACATACACGGCCAATACTATACATTTATGGCCACAACCCTATACATGCATATGCCATGAACTCCATCCATTCCTTGACATTACAATAACGAACAACATGCTACATAAAATTAATTCAACATCTTTACACACTATATACACCACGGCTACACTCCACATACACACATATTCTCACATATTTCATCCCTTTCTACACTCTACAATACTCACAATCATCCATAACACATGAAAGAGAATTGAATACATACCCCTTTTTTTTTTTCTTAACTTCTCCTTACTCGGCTAGGCTCCAAACTTGAAAAACAAGTGCTCTACTTCTCCCAACAATCACTCCATGTTGTCCTTCAAATTATACTTGAAGGAAATAATTTTTCTTGATCAACCTTTCATGGCCAAATTTTTTGCCATGGTGGCCACTCTCTTCTTCTTCTTTTTTTTTTCTTTCTTTCTCTCTTGAAATTTCTTGACTTTGTGTGGAGAAATATGACTAATATGTCATATATATATAGCTCCTTCAAGCATGTGAGGGGCACATGCCCTCTTTCTTCATCTTTTTTTTTTTCTAGAGTTTTCTTCCTTTTTCTTGAATTTTCTAAAGTGGTCAAAGATGACTAATTGTCTTCTTATGGAAACTTTAGCCCACACACTTATACATATATACAATTAGTCCCCATGAAAATTGTGGGCATATACTTAGGTACTACATGGCCAAGCCCTTTAGGAATTTTCAAGAAATTTTGTGAAATTCCCATTTTACCCCTAGCCTTTCCACAATATTACCATGAACTCTTTTGTGAATTTCCATTTAATTAACCTTTCTCAATATTTCCACGCTAATGACATCCACACTTAATACTCATGAACAACTTGTGTGTTAAACAAGATCACGATATAGCTTTGCCCTTAACATCTTGCAACTATCTCGAATTATCCGAACATACGAAATACGGGCTATAACATTGTGTGGCACTTAGATTCCCCTCGGCCTCTACCTCGCCAACCGGAATACGAGGAGTCCGCCCCGAGACGTACCGAAGAGGAACCCGCCGCATCCCGGGCCGAACCCCACCTCTACCATACCAAGGACAATCCGCATCAAGTGCCCGTGCTGTCCACAAATATAGCAAGCATCGGAGCGGACGGCCCCGAGTGTAATTTTCTGCCGATCGCATCGGGGAACCGGTGGTCTCCCCGACGATCTCCCCCAAATCGAGAACCCGGGGCCCTCGAACTCTTGCTCTTCCGTAATAGGAGGTGCACTAGTCACCGACCGGCCGAGTAGTGTCTAGAATACATTAGATAATCACCGCCCGTGCGCATAGATCCGGCCCCTTTTGCTGATTCACGATCACCCCTCATCCGTCCTTCTAAATTTTGGGCGGGCTTGAACTGTCGAAATGTCCATCCCATCTTGCAATGAAGCCGTCTTTAAATAAATGTAAGCCACTCACAAATCTATGCACCCTATCGCCCATGTCGAACCATTGTCGGCATATCTAGCCAATGAATTAAATTGAAGGCTATACTTGTATAAATGGCAAATTTAAGAATCTATCCGCTCTACAACACAATGAAAGCATCCACAAATTCTTGCCAAACGGGAGGAGGTACATTCTCTTGCCTCGATGCTATCCAATTATTATAGCATAAAACCGCCACATCCCGGAGTCTATATGATGCCAACTCCATGAATTTGGTCTCGGAATCATGAATAATCCGCAACGTTCTCAACGTTTCGTCATTTTCTTTGACTTTTCCCAAAGAATTTTGAGATTTAAACTCATGAAGTCATGGGCTCCAAGACTAGCCGATCGATCACTTCACATTCGCGTGGCGCGGCAACACAATAAATGAATGGCCTCGGTCACTTGTTGAAACCAAAAGGAGGGATCAGGCACTTGCTCTTCCATAATGAGCGCAGTAGCGGAGGCATTAGATAAAGCCTCAAATCATCCACATTCATAGCGCTCTCTTTACGCCCGCCTTTCATTGTAGTCTTGCCCTTCGGGCGGCTTTACTTTTCCTTTTGGCGGCATTTCGAAATCACAACACACTTATTAGGAGGATTTAAATCTTATACTCGGCCTATGCACGATCTCGTAAGAAGAAAGATGGTCATTTTTCCTAAATGCCAGGAGCGCAACACACCATAAACAAGACACCACTGTACACACACTTTATGAGATCGAGGAATGCTTCTCATTTGCTATCCGGGCTAACCACCGAACACCAAACATTTTGTTACTCATCTGCTTATGCTCAAAATCATAGAAAACTATCATCATTTGAAACATATTTACTTTTATAAACATAAGCCCCTCGGCTATCAAAATGATATATACGCGCATATACATAAAGATTGTAAGGCCATACTACCCACACCGCGTATCTACGAGCTCTATCATACTAGACATATGGACGGGACAGACCCCGTCGTGCCCAAAATATATATACACATATGTACAAAAGAACAACGCGGCACCTCCGAAAAAGTGGAGTGCTCTCAATCGCCTAATGGCTCTTATGGTCCGGATCACCTCCCTATCTACACCGTGGGCATGAACACAACGCCCGAAGAAAACGGACGTCACTACGAACATTGTATTGAGTATGTAAGGCAGGAATGAATTAAACATAATAAGGAAATCATAAGTCATGAGATAAGGATACCACCTGTGTACTCTTTTAGGTATAGATACATTCCATATACATACATCATACATAAGCATATCATATGTATTATCATAGCGTATACCTTATCATATCACATATACATCATCATTGTTACATGTACATTATCATCGTCAACCCGCGTCCGGTAATCATCATATGCCGCCCACTAGTGGTGTCATGCCCGGCCCTCTAGGCTCGGTGTAAACATAGCAACCCGCCTTAGCGGTGACATGCCCGGCCTTCTAGGCATGGTGTACTCGTATGCAGCTCGCCTTCGCGGTGACATGCCTGGCCATTTAGGCGCGGTGTAATCATATCATTGTACATATCATATTCTTTATCATCATTATTCATTTATCGTCAACATATACTTTAGAACTTTGAGGGCAACTATAGTTGTGTCGGGGTGACATAAGGTCATAGACCCCCGATTACATTATGGAGTAATCATAGTCGTTATATCTTACCTTGAAGGGACTAACGTTTTAAGGTGAGTGTACATCAAAAGAACATCAATGAATCATAGTCAATATCATTAACTTTGTAGATACATCATATCGTAATCTCTAGAATCCTTAGGCTTGAACTTAGCATTTTCATCATCGTACTCTTAGCATATTTCTTATCTCATATGACTATTCATGAACGTAGGCTCTTAGTCTTTCGGAATATAGAAATTTCATGAAGAAGGAGGAAAATCATACATAGGATTCATGCCTTAGGAAGAAAGGTTGAGCCTTACATACCTTTGTCGTTTAACTATTCTATTGATTGCTCATTCTCCTTTAATGCACTCGTTTATACCTTCAAGGGAATTCGTATCGACATTAGCTAAACAATTATAAAAACGTACTTACCAAAGCTAGAGAAAATTGGGCAGCATTTCCTTTGTTTATACTACTTTCCTCCATATTCCATATCAACTCCCAACATTTATAACAACAATCACAATATCATAAACAATAAGCATCATCTAATTACATTGCCCACAATTCACAATTTCACTCCAATTCTCCATAAGCATGACCAAAGTCCATTATCGCGTTCTTTCTCATACAATACTTATTCCATGTTCTAAATGTCATTTATAACGTATTTATAATCCCAACATATCCATTTCCATGATTCAATCCAACTGCTATTCAATAATGACACTATTCACACATTTATGACCCATTTTCTATACTCTTCTACAATCCGAGTGTTTCATCCTACCAATACTTCAAACAACATGGAAAGGTCATGAAACTCACCTTAGATGATGGAGGAATAAGCCTTGAATGGTAATACACCTCTTGCACCAAAACCCTATTTCACCTCTCTTGGGATTTCTTGGTTTGAATGACTTTAATGGGTTTCATACACTTGATTCTCTTCGATTCTTGTTGTTGATCTTTGAGTTCCTTCGTTTTCTTGTGGATGAAGTGTTTGGAGTGTTCTAGATGCTTCTTGAGTTGTGGAGATGGAAAATGAAATGAATATGGAATGAGAGAAAGGTCCCTTATATTATTTAAGTTCAGTCCCGACCGAGATCTACGGACCAACATACGGTCCGTATGTTTTCTACTAGCCGTATGTCTGGCCGTAGATCTGGTCCAGTGAGACATGTTATACTGGGCTGAATCTACGGTTGGACATACGGTCCATAGATTTTATACGGCCGTATGTCCGGCCGTATGTTTGCTCCCGCTTTCCGAGACTTGTTCTCGTCGACTCGTTTGATCTTCGATCCTTATGGAACCTTCTTAACACTTGTTTATCACTTCATTAGCAATCTAAGGGACGTTATAACTCTTTGTCAAGGTGTCATTAGAACGTTGTTAACTCAATACTCGGAATTCTTATCCGATACACAACCTGTGACTCGCTTTCCTTAACAACTTTCTCCTCTTACCTCGAATGTCTTTGGAAATCTTAATTAGGACCCTCAAATGCTATTTCTTGCTTATCAAAACGTCATATACATTCTACCCTTCGATGGCCTATTCACTGTACGCTAACGGGGAATTTCCCAAGGTGTAACAATAAAGATGGAACTAGAAAGTTCCAGAGGTGTGATTTGACGTGGGGGTCGACGGCCCGTCGACACGTCAACGGTCCGTTGACTTGGGCCGTCGATCAACCATCAGATAATTAGATACTGATGCGACGTCGACGGCGTGCATTGATGCCACCGTCGACACGTCGACTGTCCGTCGCGGGGACCGGGTTTCCTCCAGTTTCCTGAGTCCATTCCGTTGCAACGATTCAATTTGCTTAGCTTTTAATTCTATCGTATTGTGAAGAAAATATACTCATACTTTGGTACCCGCGACATAAAGCACTAAATAACTCGAAAACTCGGGTGCAAACCTCCATACTAAGGGTATAAACCACTCATAAGCCAAGGACCGCTTGCGACAAAATAAGTGGTGTAACACTATCCTTCCTCCCGAATAGCTAAGCATAATCACACCCCAGGTAGCGAACCCGTGTTGGCCACTTTTCCTCCCGAATGGCTAGGCATTACCACGCTGATCCATAGTGGCTACCCTTTCCTCCCAATACGCAAAACATAACAACAAGTTTTCGCTAGCATAGAAGCCAATTCATAATTCATTTGTAATGTAGTCACATCATCAATTGTCATTAAGGTTCATTATGCCATATTGAATGAATAAGTCATTCCAATCAATGTTTTGAAAACGTTTAACTTCTTTACAAAAGATTTCCATGTCCTAATTTATCAATGAGAATACCATTACCAACCCTTAACCATCACTATTAAGCATCTCTTATAGAGGAAAATGTTCATAATATCATATACAAATGTAGGGTTTGTTATAATCTAGGTTTAATGTGGGTTTGTCCCCTCACACACATTAACCGTTACACCTTGAAAAATTTCATGTTGATGCACAGTGAATGGACTAACGAAAGGCACGAAGTAGACGATGTTTCCATAAGTAAGATATAGTATCTAATGGTTCTAAATGAGATTTCAGAGACATTCAAGGTAAGAGAAGAAAGTTCGTCAAGAAAGGCGAGGTATGCGTTGCCTATTGGAAAGGATTTACAAGGTACCAAGTTAATGATGGCTTAACGATGTCTTGGAGAAGAGTTATAACATCCCTTAGATTGTTAATGAAGTGATAAACAAGTGTTAAGAAGGTTCCATAAGGATTGGAGATCAAACGAGTTGATGAGAACAAGTTTCGGAAAAGCTGTGGATTATACGGTCTAATATCGACCGTATAAAGATACCGGCCTTATGTTAGGCCGTATAAATTATATCGACGTATGTTAGGCCATATAAATACGCAGTAATTGCAACCTTCTTGGACCAAACCTACGCTCACACATACGGTCCATATAAATTATACGGACCGTATGTTGGTCCGTGAACCTAGACGAACTATTTTAAGTTATTAAAAGGACCCAAGTTCATTTTATTTCATTCCATTTTTTTCCTCCCCTCTCTAATAACTCTCTAGAATATTCTCTACACTTTTCCCACAAGAATTCAAGAGAAACTCATGATCAACTTCATCAAACCAAGAGAATCAAGTGCAAGAAACTCACTAGAGTTCATCCAAGACAAGAAATCCAAGTGGAAGTGGAACTAGGGTTTTGCTCATGAAGTATTTCCACTCAAAGCTCATTCCTACACTATCTAAGGTAAGTTTTATGACCATTCCATGTTGTTTAAAGTATTGAGAGGTTGAAAGACTTGGATTGTAGAAGGAGATAGAAAAATGGCCGCTTGTAAGAATAATAAGACTTTTGAGTAGTAGCTTGGAATGAGTCATGATTCTTGATATGTTGTGATTGTAAATATGTTATAAATGACATTAAGAATATGGGGTAAACATTATATAGGAATGAATGTAATATTGCACTATGGCCATGGTTATGGATGATTTGAAGTAAAATTTGGAGACTTGGATAATGTAAGGTGAATGAAGATTGTTGCTTACGATCTTATGAATGTTATTATTGACGTTTAGAGTTGATATATGATATGAAGGAAGTTGTATAAACAAAAGAATCTTGCTTGATTTTCTCTAGCTTTAGTTCAAGTATGCTTAAGCTATCGTATTTTCAATGCTAGTACAAACTCTATTGAAGGTGGAAACGTGAATATTGGAGAAGAACGTTCAAGTTGATAGTAGCTAAACAAAAGGTAATGTAAGGTAATATTTTTTTTTCACAAAGACATGACTCCTATATTCTCACTTTCTATATATTCCCACGACCTTCTTTCATTCCGAAAGTCATAAGTCTATGACTATTAAGAACTACGTATGAAATAAAGATAAGAGATATGTTACAAATATGCCGATGATGATGATAATTCTAAATCTACAGATCCTAAAGCTTTTACTATGATATGAATATGACGGTGGTGACGATGAACCAAGATCTAGGGATTCCAAAGTTCGCTGATAAGCTAATCTCACGAAGTTCGTACTATGAATATGATATGATGTTTACGAAGCTAATGACCCAAGCTACGATCCATTAATGTTGTTCAATTATGTTACACTCACCTTACAATGCTAGTCCCTTCAAGTGAGATATGATGAATATGATTACCCTAAGA
>NW_026715385.1:0-20439 GCF_029784015.1 Lycium ferocissimum | reverse complement strand
GGGTTTTTCCCTTTAAATGAAAAAACCCCTCGCGCAACAAACCAAAAAGAGGAAAAAACTCAAAATTGGGCAAAAGGTTATAAGTTACAATTAAAATAAAGGTGTTAAATACCCATTGGGATTGCTCTCGGAAGAAAATTTCCACAGCCCGGGTTCATTTTCTCGTTCCCCACCAGAATAAAGGTGTCTGGGAAAAAAGGGGTGGCCCGGTCTCCGGGGTTTACCCTTTTCAAAAAAGTATCCCACAGTTTTCGAGCCCCACTCGGGGCCTCAAAGGTCTTTTTACCCTTGGGGAATGGGTAGATTAAACCCCAAGGGCGGCAGGGGGTAGGGGGGGGAAAGGGCCCCGAGCATATTTAAAATCCTCCCAAAGGGGGAGGAGAAGGACTTCCGCCACTTGTCTTTTTCCCCCCGGGAGGGGTGTTCCAAAATGGGCCCCTGGGGGGGGTGGTTCTGATGAGCTAAGATCGGAAAATTAAAAAACCCCTTTTCCCCCTCCCCCTGGGTCAAGGCCATCTGGCCCTTTTCCTGCTATGGGCCAATTCATTTGTTCCACGGCCGGCCGATGGTATGGCGTTTTTCGGGAAAAGGTCCCCCTGGAATGTCTTCAATGCCCAGTCGGTAGTTCTCCTTTTTTTTGGGCCCTTTGAGGTCGAGGGTTTGGGAAGGCTCCATTTTCCCTTTGAAACCTTGGCACCAATCACTGGGGTGAATATCTCTTTTGTCACCGGGGTAGAAACCCGGGGTTTTAGGTCTCAAATTGCTTTCCCCCTTTTGGGGCTCTAACACATCACTAATCGTGGGCGGGATGAAGAACAAAAGGATCAAAATTTAAAAGGGGAGGTTTACCAGGGTTTTTTTCCTTCCACTTGCTTGCGAAAGTTTTTCCAAGTACGGACTTCATGGGAGTTGTGCCTATGGCATCCACCCACTTCTCAAGACTAGATATGGTACCTCATAACCATTTTTTCCCAAAGAAAAAATCAAGGCGAAAAAAAGTTAGACAAATTGAGAGTTTACAAGAAACGAAGGAAGTAAGAGATCCCGAGGATACTTACGATTATTCCATTGCTGGGAAAGGGGGAGATAGTTTCGAGGAATGATATCCTCGGTCTTATCACGAAGTGTTGAGCCAACTTCAATCTTTGTTTTCATCCATGTGGAAAGGATCGGGTATTCCATGCTTGAAGTTACGATCCCACCACGAAAGATCCGGGGAGAGTAAAGACGGATCGGGGTACAGGAAAGGGCCCAACGTTTTTGCTAAAAAGGATGCATAGATGACCCGCCAAACTTTGGCCCAATTGTGCAGGCACAATTTATATGTCTTCACATATCCAAAATTACCTCGTCCTCGAGGCTCTAGGTTAAAGGGTGAAAGGGTAAGGTAAAGGGAGGAGTACCCTTCCACATGGTAGTAATGTCGTCATCGGGCCGGGATTAATCTCGAAGGCGGCCCCTCCAACCACAACCCGAACAAACCTTGGAGATGATAGTCGCATCAATCACGGGAGGGGTAATCACAACCCCGATCGGCTTTACCCCCACCGAGGCTTTTAACCGTAAATTCGAGTAAAAATGGTATACGGGGATGACATCTTTACCCCGGTTCTATGGGGTTTTAATCTCAACTCGATCGATCGAGAGAATCCCAATGGAGAGGCCTCAAGAAAGGAAGACCTTGGGCTCGGAACCATTTTGATAAAGATTCGGTGAAGGAAGAAAGATGAAAGAAAATTTTATAAAGATTAGAAGATCTGGGAAAATCTGAAGAACAGGATGAAGATTCCGACGAGTAGTTTGAAGATTCCGACGATAAATTTGAAGACTCCGATGAAGGTTTGGATTCTCAACTGAAGAAAGCAAGAGTTAAGATCGAGGAGTAACTTTTCTGAAGGTTGTAACTAGTAAAAATGAGGAGGGACAAACTATTTATAGGCGAAGGGTCATTATGACGGAAGTGCATTGATTAGATAACCGCAGGGAAGGCCAATAGGAGAGTCACACGAGTTTGAAGTCAGACAGACATAACGGTTGACAAGACATTTGGGTTTACCGCCCATTCCTAAAACTTACGGGAGAAGTTATCGATAAGACTGACGTAACGAAGATTCGAACAAAAAGAAATTCGATTCGGATGAAAACATTTACAATCCAAAAGGGTTCGATTTAATTCAAACAAGTTCCTACTACATTTGGGACGGACACCGAACTATCTTGGTTACATTAACCTTGCAACAAAAAAAAAAAAAAGGCCTAACATACGGTCCTAAACTAGAAACGAGAAAAAGCGATCCCGTCTCGGTGACCCGAAGGTTGAGAACTTCGGTTCATGTCCTCGGACTCTTCGGCATACTTATGCTTCGACTAAGTGACTTCGAGTCCTAATTCGGTGCGGCGAACCGACATTTGGACTGTTTGCTCCAATGGATCATCTTCGTCTAGAATGATTCCCGGGTTGGTCAACGCGAGAAACCTCTCCGAGACCGCAAAACATGACGTGATCGACCGGGGCCTATCACGAAGGGTAGTGAAGTGCTCGGGGGACTCTCCATCTTGTTGCCTTCACTGAAGTAGCTACTACATCCTTTTCCTCGACAGCATCTCTGGTATCCTCTTCCCTAATGTTTTTTCCCTTTAAAGAGGATCTCTTCGTAGGAAGTCCTGAAAACCAAGGGTTCGGGCTTAGATTATGAAGTTGGAAAAACGAACAAGAAGTTTCACGAGCAGATTAAACTCACCATGGTTTTTGCCTTTCCGCCCTTCGGGTTCAATGTTCCTCCAAGAGCGGCCCATGTCACGAGAAGCACTTAGCAGTGCAACCACCTGCTCAAAAATAGTTACTATGAGTTTGGGTTCAACCGAAGTCGGAGTAGGATTCCATACTTCGGGGAAGCTTATGGACAGGAAGCGATAGAGTTGGTCAGTGCGAATCATGACGAACCGATGTAACCATCCCCTATCGAAATCGACCTCAGGATCTATGAGGCCTCGAACCCCACGGGAGTACAAATGAACTATGCCACCTCGGATTACACGGGGGACGTAGATATAGATGAGGTGGTCAAGGGTAAAAGAAATCCCGGCTATATTGGACAAAATCTCAATACAGTATACAAGCCTCTAAATCTGCGGAGCAATTTGGCCAATACAAACATGGTATCGGCGGCCAAAATCCTCTATCACTTGGGGGATAGGAAGAGCAAACCCAATAGCAAAAGGGTAAGTATAGGCCATTGAATAGCCGGCAATGTAGTGGTTAATTCTTGCCCCGATCAAAGGGGAGGATGTCGATATCTTGAATTACAATCGTTCCAAACTAAGGGAACGGTGGCGGCATCGACATGGGATTCAAATTTCTCCACAGATTCGAGGTAGTGAGAAGCTTTGCAGTCATTCGTATATTTGAAACCAGCGGGGAGAATGTCAGCAGCAAGGAACTCTAGTTCCTCCTCGGGCCTGGAAGCTCCAGTCGCAGACAATGGCGGAGAACGTATCGACGATAAGGGATGATGCGACTTTGCGTTAGAAACGATGATGAAAGTCATTGTTGAAAAAAAATCTTTAGAAGCAAGCGTTGCAAATAGGTTTTTGGAGTTTAGAACTTAGGGTTCTTTTTTAAGTGCATGCAAAGTATAAGTATGGGCCTTATATAGTAAAAGGTGGGGAGTTGGAAAGTTTTGAGTTATGACAAAGGGCGGATCCTCGGGAGCGATTAGCGGCGATAATAATGACTTATTAATATTGGGCCGAGTGTGGATTGATGGAATGTCTTTTCAAAGGCGAGTGAGGTATGGACGCTGGCCTCGTTCGGGTCCATTTCTCGGAGTTAATACTTTCCTCGAAAATGGAGGGACTATGCGTACACTGTAAAAATCGGGGTCTAAGATCCGACCCGGCAGTCGATGGTTCGGACTTAGACAGGGGCGATAGATCGAGTTGAGCTCGTCTAACCGAATAGAAACGTTTCTAACTCCGTCGCCGGACCCAGGCGGTTTTCGAAGAGTTACCTTTCATAATTAATAAGAGTCCGAGAAATCCGGCCCATTGCGGATTTCTATCCGCACGACGCGTCATGCAGCTGTCAAGCCCGAGATTTAGGGGATCACTATCCATGATTGATTTAGTTACCATGTCAAATACAAATACTTGTACTATAAATAGGGAGGTAAATCCTCATAGGAGAGGCATCTCATTTTTTACTGTCTTCTACACAAATATACTGAACCCTAATTCTCAAAAGTTACGCAAACATCGAGTTAATAAAACTCTCCAAATTGAGTTCGAAGTGTTTGAGCCTCGAGTCCGTGCCATCCGTCACGATCTTCACGAGGCTATCTCTTACTTCTTATTCTCAATCTTTATTTTTGTTATTGTTATTCTTTCGCTCTATAAACGAATCAAGTCGCATATCCTTTAAACCACTACAAATTTAATTGTTACCTTTTTAAAGGGGTAAACAATTGTAAATGATAATTTATACAATTTCAATTTTATGTAAAATAAAATTCTAACTATCAACATTAATTTTTCAGACTAAATATTTATTTTGTTGTTTTCATTCAAAACTATTATACCCTCGCTGAAATGAGGGATGACTTACGCATACCTAATAGGAAAAATTCAGTAATCTATATTATTTTAAAAGCATGAATATGAATGTTGGTTGACCAAAATATTCTTACTATTGAATGATTTTTATTTCCTTGACTCGTTAAAGTTAACTTCTACTGGGAAAGGATACAATTGTCATTACGAACAAGAGTTCTATTATAATAAGGAGTTATCGGAGAAAAAAAAATTGTGAATAGAACGTTAGAGTTAAAAGAGAATAACAAGGCTGACATGGAAAAGGAAGCCATACAAACAAATATTAACGTAATACGAAGTCTAATTCAAATTTTCAAGCATCTTAGAATACTAACGAAAATTAATAGATCTAATAGCAAAAATTTAGGACTGGATATGTAGAATATGTTAATTACCCCGCTCCTTCCCAACTTGGTCGTTATTTCGATTTGGACATATTGTATTTAAATAGAGTCGATCGAGAATGATTATTTTAGTTATATCAAGATTAAAAGAAGGCAATGAAAGAAACATAATTTTCTCTAACAATTTCTAACGTGTTTAAAAAACATACAAATCCAGAAAAAAACTCAAATTCACTACATCCTAAAGTGGACCAAAATAGCATATTATGAATTAATAGGACTAAGTAGCTAGACATTTTTTGTTACTGATTTATAAAAAGGGGTAGTATCATACTAGAAAGTTGGTTTTTTTTTTGTAAAATAATTAAACCCAAAAAAAAAAAATGTTCGCTACAATCACTAATATCCTTCCAATATTGAGCGACTTTTTTTTTCCTTGTTATCTAATTCTATCATATTTTGACTATTTTAATAAATAAAAAAATGTCATAGTTAAAAATGAAATTCAAAAATACTACTATTTGAATTTGATTTCGAATCTAATTAACTAAAGACCCCTTACTATGACGTTCAAATAAGAAAGACCTTATTTGCCTAGGAGTAATTTTGGGCTAAAGTTGCTTTGTCCATATTAAAGTAAAATTCAACAAAGAAAATGAATGTCATGGTCATGTGCTACTTGTATATATATATTATGAGTGGTGATTAATAAGACATAAGTCATCATTTTGGAATTCAGAAAATTCAAAAAAGGAGAGAAAAAAAAAAAAGAGGGGTTCGGCCAAGAAGGGGGCCGAACCAGCCCCATGGAATGGTCATGAAGAATTATTTCCTACTTGTCCCTCTACTAATTAGAAGGCCCTTGTCGATGTGGAATAGTTGTTGGAGCAAGAAAACCATTCGTTGTTATGGTTCATCAAGCTAGCCGAATGGAAAGTGGGTAGAAAAAGGTGAGTGTTGATCTTCTTTACATGTTTTGTAGGAGTTTATGTATTTGTAAGGTGAGAAATAAATGAATTCTAAAGGTTGCATGTTGAGGCTTGGTAGTGTGAAGTGTTGTGTGGCCGTGTGCATGGTTGAATGTTTAGAAGTAATGAATTATTGAATTTAGCATGTTTATGTGTTGTTGGAAGTGTAGAACATGAATGAAACTTATAGGATTATGTTGGTAGGCAGTGTAGGTACATTTGGTATATGAAAATGAATTGATATTTATCTTGTATGTTGGTTGTGGAAATTCGTAATGAATTCTATGGCCAGTAAAAATGAAGAGTGATGATCAGAAGTTGAAGCTATAAATTGTGTGGGGTGATTGGACTTAGTGTGATTTCAATGTGTTTCTTGAATTTATGGAAATAAGGTTTTATAATATGAGATTTGTTGATATAGTTTATGAAGTTGAGAGAAAGAAATGTATTGTGTTGTGTTCTCGGGTTTTGGTAGTTTTCGGGTGAAGTGGTATGTGATTTGCAATGTTTCGAATATTGTATGGATTACTTGAAATGTTCTTAAATCGTGTTTGAAAGGCCTCGGAATAATAGTGAACGAATGATCAATAATGTGAGTTTGAATATACGTAGCTTACTTGAAGGTGAATGAGATGTTATTGAATTGAATTGAATATGTTTGGAGATGTTATTGTTCGTATTGTTGTTGGTTTGGCCGTGTTGAATTCTCGATTGTTGTTGATTGAAATTAGCCAAGTTGAACTTGGTGGGATGGAGTATTTATGGGGGAAATCTTGTAAATTTCGGCAGACAAAGGGTTACTTTGAAAATCAACTCATAAATGCCCTCATCTTTAATTTGAAGAAAAAAAGAAAGGTTTGGTAAATGTGACCAATTTGTAGATTTTGGCGGATTTGGAACTTGAATTTGGAGTCGCACGAGAAGCGTAAAAGGTATGTAAGGTCACCCTTCTTTCTACATGGCATGTCTTAGATGTAATAGGCTTGAATACGTGTCTCGGGGATTACTCGATCCTAGAAATCCGAGATTGAAATTTGATTACTATTCATTCAAAGAAATCAATCAAATGTTCATGAATAGTTGAAAGAAGGGTCTAAACATCTAGAACTTGCGGGAATAAGATCCGTATGCCCTAAAACTCTCATAAGTCATGTCACGAAACGTTTTATACGTAAATTATGTACGCCGCCCTCATTTGACTCGAGGTGGCCCACTATTCCCCGGATTCCCTCCGTTGTCCTATCGGGCTTATTTTCCATTCTATACCTAAGGACACTTATGGACATCCTTCCGACTACTAAATAAAAGTTGTTTTTAACTAAAACCCTCGACCCCAAGGTATGATTTTCTTTTACTAAAAGTTACAAGCGTTTTCCAAATATACATTTTTCTTTAAAAACTAAGTTTCACAATATGAGCGCTTTTTATGACCTAAACAACACCACTATAATCCTACGATGACTATGAATCTATATGCCATGATCCGCGACGACTATGATCCTATGATCTTCATGATGTTCATGATTCTACGTGACTATGATTCTATGATGTCTATGATTCTAATGGGACTATGATTCTATGATGCCTATGATTCTATGAGACTATGATTCTATGACAACTATGATTCTACGATGACAATGACGATGTCCGTATATGCTATGTTCAAGACCCGATATGTTCTATGTTGATAGTCTCGCCTTATGATATCGTCTTCCTTCAAGTAGACAAAGCGACCATGATTATCCCATAATGCGATCGCAGGTTTCCGACCTTACGTCACCCGACAAGCACGATTTTCGTCTTCCCCCCCGCATGCTAACATGCACGGGTCGACGATACTTGAATACTTGGAACCGGGAAGGAAACTATGTTTCATCACACTGTCACTGGCTTATCATCCCGGACGCGGATGCCCGACGCGGGATTTATGGCCAGCCGGGAGTATTCCCGCGTGGACAAGTGGAAGCTGCCCGTACGGATTATGACCTCGATATGACCAAATAAGCATGCATGGCATCCGCCCTGTGGGCACTCGCAGGCACAAAGTTACTCGCTATCCTCTATGATATATTTTATGTTTTCCATGCATTATTACTCATATGCGGTTTCGTTAGCGCCTTACATTATATGATCCCGATGTGTCCTGGAGTATAGCTTTACCCGATATATTCCACGTGTACAGATACTCTCTCCCCCATACGACGTGCTTATTTTCTGCGTCGTTGTTGCACATACGATCATATCTCTTTTATGTTACCGTCTATGCCTCATATACTCGCACACTATTCGTATCGACGCCCTTCTGTGGCGCCGCGTTTCATGCCGTGCAGTACCCCGTACGAGTAGAAGTCATTATAGAAGACGTTCCCAAAGACAATGTTGGCAAGCTCCACTCGCCCGGGAGAGTCGCCGAGCCGCTTACACGCGCCATGGTCCATGATTACAAAGGAGACTTTATGTTACGTAGTCGTGGGTCTAAGGTGTCACTTTTAAAAAAGAGTTTCTCTTCCGGTTGACGTGTTTTATTATACCGAGCCCCTCATATTTTCAATCCGTATTTACTTTGAGAAATGACGAAAGATTTTGAAAAAAAAAATTGCTATGTATTTTACTTCATTTTGTCTTAAGAATCCAAAGAGTTCATATGTAATAAGAGTTAGCGGTTCGCCTCGCTCCGTACACGGGTCGGGCGGCCCATCACACCCTGAAGAAGTTTGGGTGACAAAGTGGTATCAAAGGTCTTCTTTATCCTTAGTTCGCCGGTTCGAATCCAGGCCTGATAGCTTTATCTCCTTAAAAGTTTTCTCTATTTTATTTTATGCCATATGCTTTTTTTTTTTCAAATACTATCTAAAAATTAAAGAATGAGACATTTCACAATCGGTAACCAAATTAACTTCTATAATTTTATTTCATCAGCTTACACATGATTTATAGTTACACAAATATTTATGATTTATTTTAGACCGTATATTTCAAAAATATTTTCCGTTATTTAAATTCGATGGATGTCATATATAAATTGGGATGGAGAGAGAATTATCCTTTTCAACTTTCAAAAGAATTTAATTATTAGTATTTTCTTTTTGGTCGTGTTTGGTATAACCCATTTAAAATTAATTACACCGATTCGTCGTCGTGTAAGCGCCCATCAAATTAAAACACCTCTAACAAATTTTTCTCATACGCAGCGCTCAATCCAAAACCTTCAACTAAGGGCGGAGGAATTTGGGAGCAGCTTTGCTCCAAGAATGTTACTCCGTTAGATGTCAATACTAACTTAAAATTGATGACATGTGTAATCAATTTTAGTTAGTATTGGATATCTAATGGAGCAACATTTTCAGGAGCAAAGCTGCTTTTTTGGAATTCTATCCATCCTGCCCTATTCGAAGTAACTTTCATCTTATCTCTGGAAAAGCATTTTTGTTCCTGTCATTGGTTACCTGAAAAGAACTGTACGCAATTATGTTACCACAAATCCAGTTTAATATATAAGTAATTATAGCTATGGTGTTTATGGTACGGTTTCGGCTTATTTTATAAAATTTATATCATACCAATTTTTCGGTTATTTCATTCTAGAATAAAATTAGACTTTTAAAACCGTTCCATCAAAATTAGACGTTTCAAAACTCGTTCCATCATCTGGTCTTTCTTCGTATCAAAAGAGACGGCTCTGCTTAATTTTCGTATTTTTTTTTTTAAAAAAGAACATCACGTTATATTCAGAAAGACTTGCACTTTGCACCCCTAATGTATACATCCTTTTTCGATTTGACCCTATCCTCTTATTCTTTAGAATTTGCTCTCTAATGTATTCATCCTTCGCAAAAACTCAATCTTAAAGGGGTAAACAGAATAGTATATTTTTACTTATATCAATTTATCTTTTCCAAAATTATGCTGTAGTTATGAGTGTTTTTAATGTTTTGTACTTTTTCCTCAACAAAAGATGTAGGTGTCTTATTATAAATTTGATATATTCTTGAATGATTCTATGCTTTAATCTTGTTCGTATGTAGGCAATCTACTTATCTATGCGTTTTTATTCTTGGCGTCTCAGTGATTTTCATATACCTTCTTGTGAAAAGTAGAGTTTCTACATCTACATCATTTGAATTAAAGACTTTAGCTAAGAAAGAAAGGAAGACTTTTGAAATTTGTGGTTCAAAACAAGCCTTAGATACTTGTGTGGCTATAAATCATCCCATAAAGCTAAATTATTTCTAAATATAGAAATGTGACATTCTTTTTGGGACAAACTATAAAGGAAAGTGTGCCACATAAATTGGGCCAAAGGGAGTAATAGATATGTACACATTGCAAGGGATGCATTTCTTCTGAGAAGACAAATTATTCAAAGTTATCACTGTAGCTTCTCCCAAAAGTTTGTTTGGTCAGTCAGGGTGTCCTTAAAAATGTCTTTTATCTTTCTCGATTTGCTACAGATGACAAAAGGAAAAATGAGACTGAGTTATTGTTTGAACTGCTTGTTTCATATTAAGAAACGGAATGCGTTTCGTTCTATATTAAACTACAACAACAACATACCCAAAGGTAATCCCAACTCGTGGGAGGATGCGCGCGTACACAACCTTACCCGTACCTTGTGAAGGTAGTGAGGCTGTTTCCTATAGTCTCTCGGGCCTCGGCTCAAGTAAAGCATATCAAAATCACTATGTAAAGGAAATACAGTAGTCAAGAAGCCATGCTGAGAACAATGGACAAGAGAACAGTAGCACCAACAAATAATACGATAAAGCAGAAAAATACTTTTTAGTTCTTTTTTCTACATTTCGAAAAAAGCATGAGTACGATAACATGCTTGTTACATATATGATATATCAACAATATTTCCTCTGTGCTAAGTGTGTCAAAGATGTCCCTTCCCTTGTACTTCGGATCCTGCAATATCAGCCTTCTTACATTTTCTCTTTTCATGATGTTGATATATTTCCACTGTATTCATCTTAATCACTTTCTTTATGGGCCACTAAACTATGCTACAGTTGCAAACTGAAAGTGTAAGTATATGCACTAGGCTTGGTTCTGTGTGGTACCAATAAGGCAAACTGATATGTTATTCTGTTCTATTGTCGTGTACTAATTTAATCTTTTTGATTCTTGTAATGTCATTGAGAAGGAAATATTGATTATATATTAGTGCAACTATGCTGTGTAGTGTAAGCAATCACAAAGCCATAGTTTAGAAGGCTAGGAGATGGGCCTGGGATCCATAATTAATCTAGTTTTGGTTATCAAAAAAAAGAAGGCTAGGAGATGGGCCTGGGATCCATAATTAACCTATTTTTGGTTATCAAAAAAAAAAGAAGGCTAGGAGATGGGAGGTAATGTCTTTAGTGTTTGTTTTGGTGCGTACAGGATTGTGAGAATTGTATGAATGTCTTGCCTAAATATGGGTGTGGCTAGATAGTAGATAGAGAGGCAACTTGCAGGCCGTGACTGTTGTTCTTGTGACTAAACCTATAAATACGGCTTTCGAAGAGCTGAGTAACTTAGCTTGTGAGGACTCAAAAACCATGAGAGTCAATAAGTTCCTTGAGGAGTTAAAGAGTTCTTTTATCTAGTTTCTGTGTTTGACGGTGAGAGAAAATAAATGAGCGTCATCCGTCCTTTTGCAATCACACGGATCGTCCTTTTCCTTTTTCCTTCTGGTTTACCTTGAATAATCGGGAAAAAAGAAGAAGATAAAAACACTCAAATGGGTGTCAGTTTGTCATATGCTTCTTTTCCCCCAAAAAGTAAATTGACAAGTTTTTTGAATTTGTTATTTTCCTCTAATTGTTTTACTGCAGGTTAGCAATTTTGCAGAAGTGCTGCTCTTATCTTTGAATTTTGAAGATGTAAAATAAATGAATCTAGTCAAATCATTACATTGATTGTAGAATCAATGGTTTGCATAACTTTTTACTTTGCTAAATAATATTCCAACTATTTATAATATAAGCAAGTTTAAACGTTGATCTTTTGGTTCAAAACATTTTGGATGACTTTGAATTCCAGTTTCTGATGTGAACAGCACTGATTTGAAATTTTATCATATCCAGTGAATCTGTAATAGTTTGAAGTAAGAAGAGAATGACGAAGAAGCGAGAAGTAGAAGCTGGTATGGAGGATGAGGAGGCAAACGCAAAACGGCAGAAGGTAATGGATCATTCATCTCCCTCTCTTCCACCAGTTGCTTTCGAGAATCCACTTCTTCCACTTGCATCTTATGATGATGATGAAGACGATGAGGATGATGGTAGGAGAGGACACAATGCTGAGCAAGTTATTAATAATGGTGGAAACAAGGAGCAAAATGGCTACTCATCTGAGGACGAAGAAGATGAGGATGATGAGTATAATGGCAGAAGCCAAGGGAAGCGAAATCGTGCAATTGAGATTAGGAGGGACTGTCCTTATCTTGATGCTGTAAATAGACAGGTAACCTTTTGATTCAGTTTCTCTGAGACAGTTTTATCTATTTTAATTTATCCTGCAAGCGCAGATGTCTATACTGAAGTTTTACATGTAATGGTGAAATTCTGAAACTTTGTATTGTTACCCCAGAATTGTGACAACTTTTCATCCTAGTGGCACTGAAGTCTGATATGCTTGTCCATTCTTTACTTTGGTTTTGAAACCTCACCTTTTTGTTTATTTAGTATCAATAGCTTGATACTTTTGTGACTCGTGTTTAAGTGTCTGATAGTTATTCCTAATAAAAAAAAGTGTATTATAGTAGTTGAGTGTCAAACTAGATTTTTTGTTACACTTGATGCATTTTTTTATTGATTATTGCATCATCAAACCAATTTGGTTTAGCTCATGTACTAAGACTGATGGTTATCTCTCTCTCTCGTTTATTTTTATCTTATCTGGTATATCCCACTTAATACATTTGTCTACATCTGCAGGTATTGGATTTTGACTTCGAGAAATTTTGTTCGGTCTCTCTCACAAATTTAAATTTTTATGCCATGTTTTGGTTTGTTATTACCAAAAAATCCCATGCATGTACACACAGTCTTGAAGCAGGACACCACGTGTTTATCAATTTACGAACAGAGAAAGTTTATTGTCTTCCTGATGGATATGAAGTCATAGATCCATCTCTTGATGACATTATACATGTTCTGAATCCAAGGTTTGTCAGATTACTCTGGATTGCTTTCACTTATTTCTTGCTTTGTGTTGGTATATTGCCCTGTATCTATAAGCTGGGGATCCTTCCTGTGAATATACGACTGCGATTCACCATTGTTGTTTGCTTGGTCTTTATTTAACAGATTTACTCAGGAACAGGTTGAGCAACTCGATAAGAGCCGGCAGTGGTCTAGGGCACTTGATGGGTCTGATTATCTTCCTGGAACGGTACTGAACTTCTTTATGCTACATTTATTTGTTAAAGTTACTCTATCCCCTTTAGTCAAGATTCTAATCTTTTAGTGCTGTGATATATGTTAGGTTGGGCTGAATAACATCAGGGAGACTGATTTTGTTAATGTCACGATTCAGTCCTTGATGCGAGTAACTCCGTTGAGAAACAGTCTTCCTAATCCCTGAAAATTATCAACACAATAGATCTCCTTGTTCATAGATTTGGAGAGCTTTCATAAAAGATTTGGCAAACAATTTTAAGGGACAGGTGCTTAATCATTGGTGAATTTACTATTTGTTTTTTCTTTATTAAGTTCTTCTGAAACAAAACAGGTGCAGCTTATATCATGTCATCATTATTTATCGAATCAACGGTTGTCAATGCAGCTAGCTAGTGATAAAGGGCCTAATCCATAAGTCATGGGCATATTATGAAATGATTTTGATTTCTTCCACATTCCATTAAAATGAGTTTAATAACCGGGGCTGAAAAACATGGATATGCAATTTTTTTGCCTTTTAAAAAAAAATTAAAAAATTATTTGATTGGACATTGAAGTCAATTTTTCATTTCAGCTTGAAGTTGAATTTCTCAATTTGAATAACTAGTTCTAAACTTTTTCAAGTAATTTTTTTTTCATTCGCACTTGATAACTTTAATGTTTTTAAAATTGAAATGCATGTCCAATCTTAACTTCAATTTTCAAATACACTTTTTTAACTGAACTTTAAATACTATTCCATTTTCAAATTTCACTAAATTTATGTCCAAACGCTTGCTTAGTTTTACATGAAGTTAATGTTATACTAAAGCTAGAATAAAAAAAATAAAAAAATAAAAAAAGACCAGTGCTTTATTTCCTCTAGTTGAGCTCAGAAAAGTCAAATATGTTTGGTAAATTTGAATATGCTCAAATGAACTGTACATATTCTATTTGTTTTAATTTATGTGATATATTTAAATTGATGCAACATTAAAAAAATTGATTCAAAATATTTCATATTATTTGTTTGACTATAGTTTTTGAAAATTATGATCTTAATTATATCATAATATTTGTATTGTTATAAAATTTCTCATTAAAGATAAAGTGAGATTATCTCGTTCTAACAAAAACAAAAAATGCGTCATACAAATTGAAACTTACCTAGAGAGCGTAGCAATGTGGCTGTCATCCTTTTGTCATGACACGTCTTCAGATAAACCCTTTATTCCTTTAATGCGGCTGCCTGGTTGGGTTATTAAATATTCTGACATTTCAACTGTTATAATAACATATTATTTATTAAGGATAGAAAAGAAGTTTAAAGGTAAGGAGTTTCTAAATACATTTGTATTGGGGATGAAATCGACCACCGTGGCTCTATTTTTTTTTTCTTTAATTATCAAATTCTTTTGGGAGCAAGACAATGGAGCTTATATCATGTCATCATCAAATCAACACTGTTGTAAATGCGGCGAGTCATGTTTCCACGTGTCCATTAAAAATTAATTTAATAATTGCGTCTCAAGCAATGGCAATATTCTTTTTGTTTGCCCTTATTAGTAAAGCTAGAAATTCAAAGAAAAGCTGATATGCACTTTTTTTCCTCTGGGGATAAGGCATCCAGACATGAGAGGCAAAATTACCAACTTCACACTTAAATTATGCAGGGGTTCTATCACCCTTAGAACTTATTTTTTTTTCATATTATTTACTTCATTCACTAATTACCTGATAAAAAAAAAAATAAGTCAAGACATATTATGTGCATACACACGCTTATACCAACAAAAAAAAAAAAAAAAAAAAAAAAGAGATTTTAATACTCCCTCCATTCCAAAAAGATTGCCACTCTTTTGAGCAAGACAATTTAAGAAATAAAAAATACTTTTGAAATGTGTGGTCCAAAAAAGTCTTAGATATTTATGTGATTGTAAATCATCTCATAAAGTTAAATTGTTTTTAAATATAGAAAAGGGACAATCTTTTTTATACAAACTAAAAAGGAAATGAGGACAATCTTTTTGGGATAGAGGGAGTATCTTATTTAATTTGATTTTTTCGGACCTAAACCAACCGGACCTCATCGTCTCTATTCTTCCACATTCTAGTACTCAAAAGAGTCAAATATGTTTGGGATCCGTTGATGTCAACCTACCATGCACCCATAATATCATCCTATATATAGAGCATTGTGAAAGCACTCTTCTCAACTATACTACCCATAATATCATCCTATATATAGAGCATTGTGAAAACACTCTTCATTTTTTGGTACAAGCCATTTAAAAGTACAACTAGTTAAAATAACAAGTTGTTTAATTTTGAGAGGATCATAAAGGCATGGAAGCCAATAAGGTGGAGATCATATCGAAAGAAATGATCAAACCATCATCCCCAACTCCTTCACCTCTTAGAATTCACAAACTATCACTTCTTGATCAAATCTCACCTCCAGTTTTCATCCCTCTAATTTTCTTCTACCAACATCACAACAATATCAATCGTGCCACAAAGTTATTAAAACAATCTCTAGCCGATGCTTTAACGCGATTCTACCCATTGGCTGGAAGGCTCAATAATGATAACAAATATTCCATTGATTGTAACGATGCTGGAGCCGAGTTTATTGAAGCTCAAGTTCATGGTTATAACCTCTCACATATTATACAAACTCCAAAGATGGAGGACTTAAGAGAATTCCTCCCGCGAGTACTAGGAAATGACGATGATGTCCTTCTAGCAGTCCAAGTTAATTTATTTGATTGTGATCAAGGGATTGCAATAGGGGTGTGCATGTCACACAAAGTTGGTGATGGCTCGTCCATAGTGACATTCATCAATGCATGGGCAGCCATTACCCGAGGGGACGTCGAAATTGTGCAACCTAATTTTAACCTAGCAAGGACTCTTTTCCCGCCGATAGACTTGTCTAATTCGAATTTCAAACCATCCATAGGGATGAAGAAGGAAAAGCTGATGACGACGAGGAGATTTGTTTTCGACAAGGAAAAGCTTGATGCCCTCAGGTAGGGGTGTCAAATTGGCGAGCAGGGCTAAAAAGCGGGTCATAACCCAACTCGTTCAATTCTTTTATGTTTTAATTTCCTTGCTTGTTCTTTTATAATAATTTGTTAACACCTAGTAAAACTAATTTTTTTCTTTATCATGGCTATATATAACATATCAAATGAAAAAAATGTCTTTTCTAAAATATATTGATAAGATCTCTCATGGGTCCCAAATCACATTAGCCCAAGTTTTTAAGAGAAAATTTCATAAATAGCTATAGCTTAGAGTGTAATTACGAAATGTAGCTATGGTTTGCATATTTATGAAACGTAGCTACAGTTGTTGTATCAGGTAGGTATCGGTGTATCGAAAAAGAAACGATGTCGGCGGGTATTAGGTGGGTATAATTGTATCAGCGCATACTATATCAGCTGATGTCGCATGAAAGAGCTGTATCAACGCATACTGTATAAGCGCTAATAGCTACGTTTCGTAGTTTTTTGAAACTATAGCTACGTTCATAAATACAAACGCGATTTTTCCATTTTGTAATGGGGTGAAATGGACTAAGCTAATAAATAGATGGGTCAATGAACAACTCAAACTTAGACAAATTAGGCGGATCATGTTTTCATGAGCTAATTTCACTAACCGTGCCCTCAGGAAATCAGCTTCTTCAAGATCACAAGTGAAAGATCCCACTCGTGTGGAAGCTCTCTCAGCCTTTGTATGGAGGCACTTCATGAAAAAAGATTCTAAAAAGATGTTTGCTGCAGTTCATGCGGTGAATATAAGGTCAAGAATGAATCCAACCATACCGGACAACTCCTTTGGGAACTTATGGACAGCTGCACTAGCATTTCCAGAAATGATGGCAAGTACTAATGATGATGATTTGGTGTACCAGTTGAGAAATGCAATAAAGAATATCAATAGTGATTATATTAAGATATTACAAAATGGACAAGATTTTCTGAAACATATGGGGAAATTAGTGGAGATGTTTTCAAAGGGGGAAGTTGAGTTTTGTAATTTTACAAGCTGGTGTAGGTTTCCTGTGTATGAAGTGGATTTTGGATGGGGAAAGCCAATATGGGTATGCACTACCACTTTTCCATATGAGAATATGGTCATATTTGTGAGTACAAAATGTGGAGAAGGAATAGAAGCATGGGTTAATATGCTCGAGGATGATGATGACCTTATTTAATTTGAAGTTTCGATATGATTTAGCCACAACATTTTTTCTATTAATTAATGTTTTAGATATAAACTGTGTGTTAAAGAATAAGATGCAATAAAAGTGTGGAATATTATTGTCTGTACTTAGTAATTTTTCTAGTAGCTAGAGATAATAAAGTACTTAGGGAAAATAGTGATTTTGGTCCTTGTGTTATTGCTTAATTCTATTTTTGAGCCTTGTATTATTCGACTTATCTCATAAATCTTCAATTATACTATGTATTCATGTTTGGTCCCTAAGCTAATCAAATTAGCAGACAAAACAAAACGGAAAACTTAAATGGATACAGATTTAAAACCCAGAAATAATAACAGAGAGAGAGAGAGAGAGAGAGAGAGAGAGAGAGAGAGAGAGAGAGAGAAGCAGAACTCCATTATAGTTTACAAAGTATACTCCATAAGATCCTCCTCTTCGTCATCCTATAAGTATTGTAACGCCCACTGTCTCCGTTAGCTACGAGGTCAGTTGGAAGAAGCTAAGTTTGTCTTTAAAGTTGTTGTTAGGCTAACTCTCACAAATATATCAAGAATCCTTTTTAGTGTACATAGCAATGTTGAAGATAGAGATCAAGACAGCTTGCAGAATCCATCTCTGGATAAGGGACTTAGCCTGGATTCGGTTACTTGAGTATAGTTATAGTAGGGATCAAACTCTTGTAATGTATAGCTAAAGGATAAGTCTAACTCTAGTAGTGTTTAACTAGAATAAGAACTTGTGTATTACACTTGTAGTAGGCTAAGTATTCTTCTATATTGCTCCTTTAAATGGAGCCTTCTGTATTCGCTTAATGTATCATAAGTACACTTTAGTTTTCTCCTAAATAGCTTGAGAATTCTACATAGTATCGGAGCATTAGAACTCTTCTCGTTGCTTAAGTTTTGAAACCTAAAAAACTGTTTTTCTGTTCATCCAAAAGTGGCCCCTACAACATCTGCTACCAATACTCTCTCAACCTCATCGCTACATCATCCCATTGCCTCATGTTCTATCAAACTTAAGCCAACAAACTACCTAATTTGGAGGGCACAGATACTGCAATTGATTTAGGTGGTCGGATTAACTTATCCCATCAAAGAAGCTACACCTGAATCATCATATGTTAAATCATTTGAGGAATCTGCTGAAAAGGCTAGTGAAACAAATTATGGGGAGGCTGTTGGAGATAGTAGTAGTGAAGATAGTTGGGAAGACAAGGTTGTTTTGCTCAGGAGTTGGATTTCATGCACTTTGATAGAAGAAAGTATGTATCTCATAGTAGGTTGTTCTACTGCAAAAGAGATGTGGGACTGTTTGGAGGAAGTTTACCTTCAGGCAACAAAGGACAGAGAATTCCAACTAAAGCATTAACTGCAGAATGTTAAGTTGGGAAGAAAGAAGATTGATGAATATATCAAGGAATTCAAAGGCATCTGTGATAGACTTGCAACCATACACAAGCTTGTTGATGAAAACAACAAAGCAATCAACTTTGCAAGGGGCTTAGGTCTCAAATAATAAACATTCACAATTGTCATGTTAGGTAAGGCACCTTATCCTACTCTAAACCAATTTGACAATGCATTTAGGGTTTTGACATGAGAGAGGATGAAGAAGAAGTTCCTCAACAGAACTTCAATATGGCATTCTCTGCTCAAAGAGAAAGAGGAAGAGGAAACTATTCCCAAACAGCCAGAGGTAACGACAATTTTAACTCAAGGGGAAGAGGTTCCAAGCCTGCTAGCCAAGGAAACAATAATCAGAATAATCAAAGTTCTCAAGGTGGAAGTCAAAATAAGGGAAAGGATGTCTCTAAGGCATGTCAGATTTGTGGTAGGCATAATCACACTGCTCTAAAGTGTTTTTATAGGTGGGATCATTCATACCAGGATACAGATGAACTACCACAAGCACTGGCTGCTGTAAATCTGCAGAACACATCAGATGCAGATGATGCTATGTATGTGGACTCAGGAGCAACCAGTCATATTACAAATAACTCAGGTAATCTACCTGAACTTAAAGATTACAATGGAACTGATAAGAGTGTCATTGGAAATAATTCTTAGTTATACATTACTCATGTTTGCAACAAACCTAGATCAGGATTGAAGGTAAAGGAAGTTCTTGTGGTACCTAAGATCATTAAGAACACCTTTCAGTTAGTAAGATTGTGAAAGATAACTCATGTACTCTTGAATTTGACGAATCTCATTTTGTTGTTAAGGACAAGAAGACAAGGACACTACTGGCCAAGGGATCTACAAAAGAAGGACTTTATGCTTTGGAGGATAACAACCTTTATGCTTTAACTGCTACACAAGACTGGAAGAATTCATATAGTATTTGGCATGTTAGATTAGGACATCCTAGTTTGAAATCTTTACAATTTTTTAGTAGAAATAGCTGCATTAATGTTAGTAGTGGAATAAAGTGCCTATTGTTTGTTCTAGTTGTCAGCTGGAAAGGTTGTAAACTACCATTTGGCTTGAGAAAGAACCTTTGTTAAAAATCCATTATGATCTCTGGGGTCCTGCTCCTGTTGAATCCTCTCAGCATATGAGGTATTATGTAGTGTTTGTAGATTACACAAAATATACATGGATTTATCCACTGAAAAAGAAATCTAAATTTTTTGAAACATTTCTCAAATGTCAGAAAATAGTAGAGAAACAGTTTTCAAAAGCTATAAAGATATTTCAGTGTGATGGAGGTGGTCAGTTCATGAATACAGAATTTATTAAGCATTTGGGGAGTTTTGGAATCATGAGAAACATTTCTTGTCCTAACACACCAGAATAAAATGGAATTGCTGAAAGATAACACATACACATTGTTGAGGCCGGTTTAATTTTACTGTTGCATGACAAGCTGCCTTTATTCCTATGGGTAGAAGCATTCTCGACTGCTCTATTTCTTATAAATAGAGTCCTTCT
>NW_026715384.1:0-25231 GCF_029784015.1 Lycium ferocissimum | reverse complement strand
TCAACATTAAGGATGAATGACAATCACATGTCATACTAGGAGTTAGAGAGTGGAGTTACCCCGAGGCTCGGATTATATCTTACTTACGTCTAGAACATGCCAAAAAGAAGGAAGGAGTAGGCTTTACGTACCTTTAGCGTTTAGTCGTATAATAACTTGTACTTGCTGCCCAATAACACTTATCCTATATCAAGATATCAAAAGCTACAATTAGTCTACAAAGGATTTTAATACGCATTCTGACGCTCACAATCCCTTTCAAACATTTAGACGACATTTCGTTCGCATACAAACCAACTAGTGCTACAAGCTAACATTACTAATCATTCTTTCTTATATCATTCCAAACTTGTTTAACATGACTTAGGGGACTTTGGACAGCTTGTATATCATTCTATTCAGTCCCAACTCATGGCCAAACAGCCCATACAACAATACCATTTCACTTTTACTACATGTTCATAACAACATTCAACAACATTACTTCACTTCTAGTACCCAAAACATCTGGTTTTGGACTGCCTATACACCTCAACATGATTTGTTTCATTAACACCTTAATTCACATATGGAACATACATGCAATATACCACAATGTGCATAACCACAACAATCAAAACTTGGCACAAAACAGTCCATAAACTCCCCTAAAACAGTACTACTTACACGGCTTCAATGCCATCCCTACAACTCCATGATTTTCACTCATTTACCCACACTACAACACCTTCAATCCATTTCCAATACATGTACAAGAAAACCAAACATAATTCCATTCAAATCTACAACACATGGCTCATTTAAACTTTTAAGAAAACGGCCCAATTCTAACATGCACATCATAAACCAATTTCTACAATCTTGTTCAATTACATATGTTGACATACATTTATTTACCAACAATACATGCAAAATGGAACCACCCCTTGCTTCACCAAGCTCACGGCTCAACCTCAAATTCAACCACAACAACAATCCAACAACAACATGCATGAATTACACATTCAAATCTTCATACAACACAAGAACAATGATCATGCTTACCTTGCAATTTGTCCTTCAAACTTGGCCGAATCTTTAACTCTATTGAATGCTACACCTCCTTGTCTCTTCCCAACAACTACTACACGTTCTTATACACTTGATGAGGAGTTAATTTGCTTGGAAAACTGATTTTTTTGGATCAATATGAAGCACCTCACTCTCGGCCAGCTTGTAGCCGAGAGCTTCCCTTTCTATCACTAACTTTCTCCAACTTTGTAATGTAGAAATGAAAGTTTAATTGAACTATGAATCAGCAATCCTCCTTATATATGCAGTCCAAAAAGTGGACATGTGTCCCACCCAAGTTTTTAGCCAATAAGAGTTGGCCAATTCACAAGTGGAACCCACACGGCCACTTAGACTCACTAATGATGTAATTAAGTTCTTAATCTCACTTAGTCATCCAATCTTGGTTAATTAATCCTTATTCTCCAATAATTTTCTTATACCAAACGAAATCCATAGGCAACTTGTGTGTTACACCTCGCGTTTTGTACATTTGAGTATCCCGAGTTAATGGCGAGAAGTTAAGGACAAGACTATGTTCTAAAATTATTTTAATGCATTAGTAGGTTATGAGCATTATTTATGGACGTTGGTAGTATGGAAATAATGAGAAAGGTTAAGGGTAAAAAGGAAAATTCGGAAAAGGGTTCATGGAAATACTATGGAAGGCTAAGGGTAAAATGGGAATTTCACAAGAAGTCTTGAAAATCTTGGAAGGGGCCATGTTGGTGTGGTACATAATTATATGTCCACATTTTATTTGATGGGGACTAATTATGTATATGTGTGGGCAAAAGCTTACATAAGAAGACAATTGGTCTTCTTAGTTTATTTTGAGAAAATTCAAGAAAAAAAGATGAAATTTCTAGAGAAAGAGAGAGGGGCATGTGCCCCTCATGTGCTTATGGAGGCTATATATATATATATATATATATATATATAGTTGGTCATCTTTTAGTTAGAAGAGTGGGGAGAAAGAAAGAAAGAAAGAAACAAAAGAAAAAAAAAAAGGGAGTCACGGCCATGGCTGGCTGAATTCAGCCATGGCAAATGATCATGGAAAAATTATTTTCTTCTTGTTTTCCCACTAATTAGAAGGTCCTTTACGACGTGGAGTAGTTGTTGGAACGAGAAAACCATTCTATCTTGCAAAGAGGAAGCTAGCCGAGAAGATGAAGGGGAGAAAGTAGGTAAGGTTCCATCTTATTTTATATGTGTTATAGATGATATGTGCATGTTGTAGTATATGGGATTGATGAAAATCATAAAGGGTTGTATGTGCAAGTTGTGGCCGTGAGTTGTGTTGTTGGAGTAGGTATGATGAACAAATTTTATTTAGTGTAATTTGGTTGTTGTGCATGTTTGTGTGTTGTTGTGATGTAGAAAATGAATGAAACTCATGAAATGTTGAAGTTGTCATTGTGGCCGAATGGTGGCTGCTTGTTGAAGGAAAAATGAATCAAATTTATTTAGTGTTCTTGGCTATTGTTGTTGAGAATTGTATGGTGAGAATAAGAGTTTAATAACTTATGTTGAAGATGTAGAACCATGTGGGCTGATTTGGAGTTCCACGTGATTTCAATATGTTTTCTTGAATTTATGGAAGTGATGTTGCTAGCATATGAGATTGTTGATATAGTTTATGAAGTTGAAAGAAAGATATATGTCGTTGTATTCCTTGAGTTGGGAGGTGTTGGATGGATTGCTATGTTGATTGAATCGTTTTGAAAATCATGTGAATTGAATTGAATAATTGTTGGTATTATGGATAGTTTGGCCGGTTGAATTCCGGATTGTTGTCGATCAAAATTGGCCGAGTTAGAATCTCGGGGATGGCGCATTTACGGGGAAATGCTGCCGAAATTTTGCAGAGACAAGTGTTACTTCGAGAATTCACTTTTAGATGCTCAAGTTAACATTTGCAAATGTGACCAATTTGTAGATTACGGTGGATTTGGAACTTGAATTTGGAGTCGCGCGTGAGGCGGAAAAGGTATGTAAGGCTTCACTTTCCTTCTTTGGCATGTCTTAGATGTAGTAGGCTTGAACACGGGCCTCGGGAACAATTCCTTTCCTAGAAATCCGAGACTGAAATTAGTTACTATTCATTCAGTAAGATTGAAGTAAATGTTCATGAATGGTTGAAAGAAAGGTCTAAACACTTAGAACTTGCATGAATAAGACCTGATTACCTTAAAACTCTCTTAAGTAAGGTCATGAAATGTATCACACGTAAATTGTGCACGCCGCCTCATTAGACCGAGGTGGGCCCACTATTCCCAAATTCCTTTCTATCGTCCCGTTTGGTTTGTCTCCGTACTATAGCCAGTGGAAGTTCTTGGTTATCATTTCGACCACCAAACAATAGATGTTTTAACTAAACCCTTGACCCCAATGCATGATTTTCCTTACTAAAAGTTTACAAGTGTTTTCCAAAATATTCATTTTTCTTCAAAAACCAAGTTTTACAATATTGAAAGCCTTAATGACTAAAACGACGACTAGGGCTCTATGATGATATGATGATAATGATGATGCCAGATATGAGAAGAAGTCTATGATGAGAATGCCAAGGATATGTTCTCACTACGAATAAGACGATATGAAACGTTAAGCTATTTTTTGTATAATGACTATTTTCAAAGGTTTTGAAGTAAACGAAACGATGTCTTATGATTCTGTCCTATGATTTCTCATGGAGTTGCTCTCCGTTGATAGTCTCGCCTTATTATTAGTTCTTTCAAGGTGAGACAAAGTGCCCGTGGTTATTCCATAATAAAATCGGAGGTTACCGACCTTACGTCACTCCGATAGAGTTATAGCTTTTCTTTAGGCTCCCTTGCATGCTATGGTATATGTATGTATATGTATATATATGTATATGGGGAAGATGGGAGCATGGCAGAGCGCTATAGACGCTGGGTTGCACACGGTACATGTAGCCGTATCTATCATGATATCATCCCGGACGCGGGATGCCCGGACGCGGGATATATACTCAGTTATGGTTAAATGGATCGGCTGCCGACGCCTCGGCAATATACCATGTTATGTTTTATATATATATATATGAAAAGAAATGTTTTTCAAAGGCAGCTTAGCATGCATGGCATCCGCCCCCAGGGGCACTCGGACACACAGGTTACTCTGCTACCCGATGATGTGTTCTATGTTCCTATGCAATAATTGTTCACATGTACAGGTCATTTCTTTACCTCATGATACGATATCCTGTTTTTACTCATGTTATATCTCTTACTATGTTATTATTCATGTCTTACATACTCGGACATTGCTCGTACCGACCCCTCTTTTTCGGGGGCTGCGTTTCATGCCGCGCAGTAAAACCTGCACGAGCCGAAGCTAGCATAGAAGGTGTCCGGCGGAATTGGTAGGCTCCACTTGTCCAGAGTGCCGCCGAGTCACGTGCTGTGCCATGACGATATGTTCGAGTTAGAGACTTTGCGGAGCAGTCGCGGGTATTGGGTTGTCGGGGCTTACAAGCGGCTCCCGGCACCGATATGCCATTCTGTTCTATGTCATGAGTCTTATGTGATGTCAGATTCTATTTATGAAATAAAAAATTTCTATGTATTCATTTCTAATTGATTTAAGAGTTCATATGTATAATAAGAGTTAGCGGGTTCGCTCGGCTCCGAACATGGGGTCGGGTGCCCATCACACCCTAGTAAAGTCGGGGTGTGACAAAGTGGTATCAGAGTAGGTCGGTCTAAGGGATGTCTGCAAAGTCGTGTCCGGTAGAGTCCCGTTTATGGGTGTGAAGCCGGCCACATCTATAGACAGGAGGCTACGGGGCATCTAGGAATTGTTGACCTTCTTTCTGTCATGAGATCGTGCGATAGAGCCAAGTCATAGGAGACAAGATCCCTTATACTAATCGTGGGATTCCGCAGGCATCCAAAAGATCGGCGGAAAAAGGCGAGGGATGACGTGAAAGTCAAAAGAGGTAGGACTGGATGGATATATTTGTTCTGTTATGTGAAGCTGGGAGCCAAATAGGAAAATAGATATACACCAGGCGGAAAGTGAATATTGGGAAGAGAAAAGGGTAAAACGATAAATGTAAAAGAAAGGACGTATTACGAAAATGTTTCGGAAGCTGTAAGACCTAGACTTGATCCAGAACATGTAATAAAGGTCATGTGAGGAAACGGACGCGAAGGTATCAGCCTTAAGGCATCGGATTCCAAAGAAAGTTTCGAGGTTAAGCGTGCTCAGGTGGGAGGATGGGTGACCCCCTGGGGAAGTTGCAAGAAATTTTACATAGTCAGACATATGAGACAAAGGATAAGTTGGGTTAGCCTAAGGGAAACTAGAGCGTATGGAATGGTTGGAGACCATAAGAGGACGCGTAGGACAAGGCAGACTTGCTCGGTGAAGAGACAGGAAGTGTATCACAGCCCTAGAAATAGGATAGGCTTGAACAGTGTTTGGAAGTATTTTGTCGGTTAGTTGATAGTAATTATATATATATATGAAGGTAATGGATCAACATTGTCGAGCGGAGATTGTAAGGATACTGTGCTGAGAATAAAAGTAGCGGAACACTTGCGAAATATGGACGCACAACTACAATACAAGCGCGCAGTTAAAGAGGAATTACGAGTAAGTGAGTTAAGCAAGTGAAAGGATGAATAATGGACGAAAGAGATAGGCACAAAGGGGAGAAATGATGAGGGGATCTTGGATGCTTACCGTCGGGATGAAAGCGTTATTTAATTGAGAAGAGAAATAAGGATATGAGGCGAAGTATAAATGGATAATGGTATAGGTACACCCCAAAAGGGGGGAAGCAGGTGAGAGAAATGTAAGGATGAGATAGAGACAGTTGATACGGTAGTGTGTTTGGTATGAACGCTTGAGTTACAACTGAGACCTCTCATTGAAGTGAATTAGTAAGGTCGGGAAAACCGCCACTAAGCAGATAGAAGTCCGGATAATGTTTAAGGTAATATGAGAAGTTCGCACAAACTTTGAGTAGTGCGACGCCAGAAAATGGACGTATATAAAGAGAAAGAGTATGACAAAGAGAACGGTATTGGATATCTTAAGAGCTAATATGAAGAATGGAAATAGCTCTGAAAAGGGAGCTCCCCCAAGGTGCTTATGAGACTCCGTACGACTAATTGAACATTCGAGGACGAATGTTCTAAAGGGGGGAAGGATGTTACACCTCGCGTTTTGTACATTTGAGTATCCCGAGTTAATGGCGAGAAGTTAAGGACAAGACTATGTTCTAAAATTATTTTAATGCATTAGTAGGTTATGAGCATTATTTATGGACGTTGGTAGTATGGAAATAATGAGAAAGGTTAAGGGTAAAAAGGAAAATTCGGAAAAGGGTTCATGGAAATACTATGGAAGGCTAAGGGTAAAATGGGAATTTCACAAGAAGTCTTAAAAATCTTGGAAGGGGCCATGTTGGCCGTGTGGTACATAATTATATGTCCACATTTTATTTGATGGGGACTAATTATGTCTATGTGTGGGCAAAAGCTTACATAAGAAGACAATTGGTCTTCTTAGTTTATTTTGAGAAAATTCAAGAAAAAAGATGAAATTTCTAGAGAAAGAGAGGGGGGGCATGTGCCCCTCATGTGCTTATGGAGGCTATATATATATATAGTTGGTCATCTTTTAGTTAGAAGAGTGGGGAGAAAGAAAGAAAGAAAGAAACAAAAGAAAAAAAAAAAGAGAGTCACGGCCATGGTCAATGGCTGAATTCAAATATGGCAAATGATCATGGAAAAATTATTTTCTTCTTGTTTTCCCACTAATTAGAAGGTCCTTTACGACGTGGAGTAGTTGTTGGAACGAGAAAACCATTCTATCTTGCAAAGAGGAAGCTAGCCGAGAAGATGAAGGGAGGAGAAGTAGGTAAGGTTCCATCTTATTTTATATGTGTTATAGATGATATGTGCATGTTGTAGTATATGGGATTGGATGAAAATCATAAAGGGTTGTATGTGCAAGTTGTGGCCGTGAGTTGTGTTGTTGGAGTAGGCATGATGAACAAATTTTATTTAGTGTAATTTGGTTGTTGTGCATGTTTGTGTGTTGTTGTGATGTGTAGAAAATGAATGAAACTCATGAAATGTTGAAGTTGTCATTGTGGCCGAATGGTGGCTGCTTGTTGAAGGAAAAATGAATCAAATTTATTTAGTGTTCTTGGCTATTGTTGTTGAGAATTGTATGGTGAGAATAAGAGTTTAATAACTTATGTTGAAGATGTAGAACCATGTGGGCTGATTTGGAGTTCCACGTGATTTCAATATGTTTTCTTGAATTTATGGAAGTGATGTTGCTAGCATATGAGATTGTTGATATAGTTTATGAAGTTGAAAGAAAGATATATGTCGTTGTATTCCTTGAGTTGGGAGGTGTTGGATGGATTGCTATGTTGATTGAATCGTTTTGAAAATCATGTGAATTGAATTGAATAATTGTTGGTATTATGGATAGTTTGGCCGGGTTGAATTCCCGGATTGTTGTTGATCAAAATTGGCCGAGTTAGAATCTCGGAGATGGCGCATTTACAGGGGAAATGCTGCCGAAATTTTGGTAGACAAGTGTTACTTCGAGAATTCACTTTTAGATGCTCAAGTTAACATTTGGTAAATGTGACCAATTTGTAGATTCTGGTGGATTTGGAACTTGAATTTGGAGTCGCGCGTGAGGCGGAAAAGGTATGTAAGGCTTCACTTTCCTTCTTTGGCATGTCTTAGATGTAGTAGGCTTGAACACGGGCCTCGGGAACAATTCCTTTCCTAGAAATCCGAGACTGAAATTAGTTACTATTCATTCAATAAGATTGAAGTAAATGTTCATGAATGGTTAGAAGAAAGGTCTAAACACTTAGAACTTGCATGGATAAGACCCGACTACCCTAAAACTCTCATAAGTAATGTTATGAAATGTATCACACGTAAATTGTGCACGCCGCCTCATTCGACCGAGGTGGGCCCACTATTCCCAAATTCCTTTCTATCGTCCCGTTTGGTTTGTCTCCGTACTATAGCCAGTGGAAGTTCTTGGTTATCATTTCGACCATAAAACAATAGTTGTTTTAATTAAACCCTTGACCCCAAAGCATGATTTTCCTTACTAAAAGTTTACAAGTGTTTTCCAAAATATTCATTTTTCTTCAAAAACCAAGTTTTACAATATTGAAAGCCTTAATGACTAAAACGACGACTAGGGCTCTATGATGATATGATGATAATGATGATGCCAGATATGAGAAGAAGTCTATGAGGAGAATTCCAAGGATATGTTCTCACTACGAATAAGACGATATGACGTTAAGCTATTTTTTGAATAATGACTATTTTCAAAGGTTTTGAAGTAAACGAAACGATGTCTTATGATTCTGTCCTATGATTTCTCATAGAGTTGCTCTCCATTGATAGTCTCGCCTTATTATTAGTTCTTTCAAGGTGAGACAAAGTGCCCGTGGTTATTCCATAATAAAATCGGAGGTTACCGACCTTACGTCACTCCGATAGAGTTATAGCTTTTCTTTAGGCTCCCTTGCATGCTATGGTATATGTATGTATATGTATATATATGTATATGGGGAAGATGGGAGCATGGCAGAGCGCTATAGACGCTGGGTTGCACACGGTACATGTAGCCGTATCTATCATGATATCATCCCGGACGCGGGATGCCCGGACGCGGGATATATATTCAGTTATGGTTAAATGGATCGGCTGCCGACGCCTCGGCAATATACCATGTTATGTTTTATATATATATATATATGAAAAGAAATGTTTTTCAAAGGCAGCTTAGCATGCATGGCATCCGCCCCCAGGGGCACTCGGACACACAGGTTACTCTGCTACCCGATGATATGTTCTATGTTCCTATGCAGTAATTGTTCACATATACGGTCATTTCTTTACCTCATGATACGATATCCTGTTTTTACTCATGTTATATCTCTTACTATGTTATTATTCATGTCTTACATACTCAGTACATTGCTCGTACTGACCCCTCTTCTTCGGGGGGCTGCGTTTCATGTCGCGCAGGTAAACCCAGACGAGCTGAAGCTAGCATAGAAGATGTCCAGCGGAATTGGTAGGCTCCACTTGTCCAGGAGTGCTGCCGAGTCACAGTATATGTGCCATGACGATATGTTCAGAGTTAGAGACTTTGCAGACAGAGTCGTGGGTATTGGGTTGTCAGTCTGCAAGCGGCTCCAGCAGCCGATATGCTATTCTGTTCTATGTCATGAGTCTTATGTGATGTCAGATTCTATTTATGAAAAAAAAAAATTCTATGTATTCATTTCTAATTGATTTAAGAGTTCATATGTATAATAAGAGTTAGCGGGTTCGCTCGGCTCCGAACATGGGGTCGGGTGCCCATCACACCCTAGTAAAGTCGGGGTGTGACATTGTGCATAGAAACGAAATCGGGAGGTGAAAACCCTTACCGGGAACCCTAAAACCGCTTTGTCTTTAACTTGTCGCACTTAGCTTTATAATGTCCCTATGTAAAGATACGGGACATAACATCCAATTCCAAATTAACACTTTGCCTACAAAATTTCGGCAGCATTTCCCCTATAACTTCAACATCCCCGAGAATTCAACTCGGCCAAATCAACAACAACCAAACCAACAATCATATTTACAACATCAATAATCCATTCGCAAATATTCAAGACAATCCAACCCATGTCTTACTTCACCCGAAACTTCCAAATGCCATAAGAACAACCACAATACATTTCTCTCCTCCGAATTCATAAATTATATCAATGATTCCATACGTTAGCAACATCATTTTCGTTAATACAAGAAACTATATTGAAATCACATTATGTTCTAAATCAGCCCACAACAATTACGACTTCCATTTGGGTGATCAAACCTTCATTTTCATCACATAATCCCCAACAAACAATAACCAAAATACTACATAGAATTAGTTCAATATGCCTATACCAATTCAGCCCATATTCGGCCACAACATCAACTCCAATACTTTATGAGTTTCATTCATTTCTACACATTACAACAACACACAAACATGCTAAGTACAATTAATTCACCACTCATATACAACCTAACATGCACACGGCCACAATCCAACATCCATGGTTCAACTTCATTATCCATATTTTCATAACTTTCATCCATTTCTACACACTTCAACATGTACAAATCATCCATAAAACATGTAAGAAAGATTAAACCTCACCTTTTTCCATTGACCTCACCCTCGGCTAAAGTTGATGAATCGCGACAACGAACGGTTTTCTTGCTCCAACAACTACTCCATGTTAACGAGGGCCTTCCAATTAGTATGAAAGCATGAAGAAAATAATTTTTCTTGATCGCTCTCATGGAGCAAGTTTCGGCCAGCCCCCATGGCCGTTTGCTCTTTTTTTTTTTTTTTCTCTCCATCTTTCTTTATGTTTCTAGAGTAATAAAAGATGAATTCTTGTCTTGTTTTTTTTTTCATCACATGTCCACATATATATATATATATATATATATATATATATATATATATATATATATAGACGTGGCCGGTTATGCCCCTCTTTATTTTCTCAAATTTTCTAGAATTTTCCTTAAGTGGAAAATGATGAATACTTACCTCATTTGGTCATCCATCCATGTATATATATAAATAATCTCTACAAATACAAGATGCACACATGGCCTCTCTTATGGCTCAAGACAATTGGCCAAGGCATGTGTGGGTCCCACGGCCACTATGCTTCTTCAAGAAGTCATGAACTAATAATAATTTCCAATTTCCAAGTTTGCCCTTAATATTCCATGACAATAATATTTATAAGCGACTTGTGCATTCAAACAAAACCAAAAATGGCCTTGCCCTTAAGTTTCCACAACTTGCTCGGAATGTCCCAATGTACAAAAATGCGGGATATAACAAAAGGAATGAAGTTCATGAAATTATGGTGTGTGAAGTGTGGCCGTGTATATGTTGTTTGATGTAGTAATAATGAACAAATTTCATTTAGTGTTTGGTTGATGTTGTTATGGATATTATGTGATGAAAATGAAGGTTTGATGACTCGAATGGAAATCGTAATCGTTGTGGGTTGATTTGGGACTTGTTGTGATTTTAATGTGGTTTCTTGAATTTATGAAAATAATGTTGTAAGTGTATAGATTATTGGCGTCATTGATGAATTTGGAAGAAAGAAATATATTGTCGTTGTTCCTATGGAAATTGGTAATTTTGGGTGGAGTGGCTTATTGCTTGGGTGGTTTTGAATATTGTATGGATTGCTTGGAATGTTCTTAAATCATGTGTGAATGGTTGCGGATTAGTAATCGAATATATGAGCATTGGTATTGAATTGATCGTATATAGTTTATTTGAATATAAATGAAATGTTGCCGAATTGTGTAGAAAGGAATTATTAATGTTAGAATGTGTTTTGGATCACTTATGGATATTGTTAGTATGGTTGTTGGTTTGGTTGTTGTTTATTTGGCTGAGTTGAATTCTCGGGGATGTTGGATTTATAGGGGAAGTCTTCTTAAATTTTTGTAGGCAAAGTGTTAATTCGGAATTGGATTCTTAAATGTTATGGCTAATGGTTGATACCTAACGACATTATTGTAGATCGTGAGAAGTCGAGACTCAAGTTTGGATTAGCTTAGGAAGCGGCCAAGGTATGTAAAGCTCACCCCTTCTTTCTTTTGGCATGTCCTAGTTGTAATTAGGCTATGACACGAGTTTCGAGGTAATTCCGCTCTTAAATTCCGAGCACATTCATGATTTGTAATTGTTTAATGATGTTAGTGTCCATAATATGGTCATGCTACGGTCTTTATGTCTCCGATATGATTGGATTAGAATGTCGTATAACCGGTTTTGTTCCTAAAGAATCCTAGGTCTAGAAATGTCCGTAACTTTCATAAAAAGAACCGGATTGCTTTGAAATGTTCGTAGAAAGTTTTGTAACGTATGATGACTTTGATTTTTTTATATGCGGGCTCAGAATGATTTGATGTACGACTATGGTCCCTACGACACTTTGGTATACTTATGATACTTGGTATGTTTCCGAGTACCGTCCGAAAGATTTGTGATATAACTATTGTCCGGATTTTCAAATGACGATTCGTTCTGACTACTTCATTGAGTCTCTAAAAATGTTTTATGTGCATATGATTTCTCACTACTCTGCTCGTGCCAAGCTCAAGGTATCTTTCACTGAGACCCGGGCCAGGACACGCATTCGTGCACATTCCTCTGCATTATTCACCGAGTCCCTCACTAGAGGGCCGGGACACGCTATATATATGTATATGATGATGTGATGATGGGGATGGCGGCCAGGATGGCATACCGAGTCCCTTGCTAGCGGGGCCGGGACACGCTATTCACCGAGTCCCTCACTAGAGGGCCGGGTACAGTATATATATATATATATATATGTATATGCATGCATACATGAGGATGATATGACTTTACTTACCGAGTCCCTCAGTAGAGGGCCGGGACACGCTATATGTTATATGATGAATTTACTTACCGAGTCCCTCGCGAGAGGGCCGGGACATGTTATATGCATACATGACGGTTTTATGATAGTGATATGCATGATATATGTTTTCAAAGGCAAGTCTTATGATTTTCTGTACTCTTTATTTCAGTATGATCCCGCTTACTACATTTCATGCTTTACATGCTCAGTACATATTCCGTACTGACCCCCTTTCTTCGGGTCTTTGCGTTTCATGCGCGCGTGTACACGCGTGAGCTGAAGATATTAGCAAGATGTTCCAGGTGGGATTGGCGAGCTCCATTTTCTTTGAGTCTTAGTAAGTAAGAGTATTATGTTATGGTTTCCTGTTCTGTGTTAGAGACTTTACGACATGTGTCGTGGGTATAAGATGTCGGTTATGTAAGCGGCTATGTGTTCGATGTGTTGTTACGCATTGTGTTATAAGTTTCATATGTTACAAATTTTTATTTGTTTTGAAAAAGATGAAAAGCATATTTGACTTTCCGAAAAACTTCCGTTATGTATTTATGTTATGGCTAAGGACCCAGTATGATTATGAATGTCATAAGAGTCAGCGGGTTCGCTCGGCCCTAGGTAAGGGTCGGGTGCCCATCACACCCTATCGGATTAAGGGTGTGACATCAATCTCCCTTTCTGGAGGAAGGCCTGGAAGTTCATCTGGAAATACATCCGGAAACTCATTTACTACCGGAACAGATTGGAAAGTTGGCGATGTTGCCTCGGTGTCACGAACTCGGACTAAATGATAAATATATCCCTTAGCTATCATCTTTCTTGCCTTAAGGTAGGAAATAAACCTACCCCTTGGAGTTGCCGTATTACCTTTCCATTCAAGCACGGGTTCTCCCGGAAATTGAAATCGAACTAATTTCATTCGGCAATCAACATTAGCATAGCATGAGGCCAACCAATCCATACCCATTATAACATCAAAGTCTAGCATCTCTAGCTCAATTAAATCGGCTTTGGTTTGGCGATCACATATCACAATTATACAATCTTTATACACTTGTTTAGCTATTACGGGATCACTAACCGGAGTAGACACCTCAAAGGGTTTGATCGGCTCGGGTTTCACCCCAATACGATTAGCAACATAGGGGGTAATATATGATAATGTGGAACCCGAATCTATCAATGCATACACATCATGAGAAAACACAGTCAATGTACCTGTAACCACATCTGGGGACGACTCAAGATCTTGCCGTCCGACCAAAGCATACAAGCAGTGCTGTGTGGCACCTGAAGTAGATACTCCCCCTCGGCCTCTACCTCGGCCTGCTGGAATCTGGGAAGCTTGCCCTGTAGGACGTACTGAAGAAGAACCGACCGCTGATCCTGTGGGCTAGGTCCTAGCTCTACCGATCATCGACGGGCAATCTCTCATCATGTGCCCCACCTGACCACAAGTATACAAGCGTCTGAACCCTGGCGGCACTGTCCGGAATGTAATTGTTATATCCCGTATTTTGTACATTGGGACATTCCGAGCTAACTACGATAAGTTAAGGACAAGACTATTTCGGGATACGAGGTAGAGACTTTTAACCTCCGGTTTTGTTTTAAGGCACAAGTTGCTTATGATTTTATTGGTATGGAATATTAAGGAAAATGTTATATCCCACATTTTGTACGTTGGAATATTTTAAGACAATTGCGGGAAGTTAAGGGCAAGGCCATTCTCCGATTTTGTTGTAATGCGCAGTCGCTTGTAAATATTATTGGGATGGAATATCGAGGGCAAACTTGGAATTTGGAAACTATTATTATGCATGACTTATTGGAGAAGCCATAGTGGCCGTGGGTCCCACCCATGGTTGGCCAATTATCTTAAGCCATGAAAAGGTACATGTGGTCATCTTATATTTGTAGGGACTAAATGTGCATGAAAACAAAGATGACAAGGCAAGCAAGACAACTCTTCATCTTTTGTGACTCAAAGAAAAGTCTAGAAAAATGGAGAAATTTGGAGAAAATAAAAAAATAATAAAAGAAGAGAGGAGGGGCACATGACCGGCCATGTGCCCCTATGCATATATATATATATATGAGTTGTTACAAGGCAAGGTACATTTCATCATTTTAAGTTCTAGAGAAATCAAGAGAAAGAAAAGAAAAAGAAAGAAAAGAGAAAGAGGAACGGCCATGGAGCTGGCCGGATATGGCATGGAAAATTTGATCATCAAAAATTATTTTCTCCTTGTCTCTCTACTAATTGGAAGGCCCTCGTCGACGTGGTATAATTGTTGAAGCAAGAAAAACACTTCTCCTTGCAAAACATGTCCTAGCCGAGAGGCAAAAATGGATGGAAAGGTGAGGTTCAATATTCTTTAAGTGTTTTGTTGGTGTTTATGCATGTTGTGGTAGGTAAAAATGAATGAAGTTCATGAAATTGTGGTGTGTTGGTGTTGTAGCCGTGTGTGTGTGTTATGGCCGTGTGTAGGTGTGTGTTGTATAGGGTGATGAATTAAATTTGTTTAGCATGTTGGTTGTTGTAATGTGTAGAAATGAATGAAACCATGAAGTTTTGTTGGTGGGTATGTTGGCCGAATGGGGCCGCCTTGTAAAGGAAGAATGAATCAAATTTATTTAGTGTTCTTGGCTATTGTTGTTGAGAATTATATGGTGAGAATGAAAGTTTAATGACTTATGTTGAAGTTGTAATATTGTGTGGGCTGTTTTGGGGAGCCAATGTGATTTTAATATGGCTTCTTGTCTTGATGAAAATATTGTTGCTAATGTATGGAATTGGTGATGTAGTGTGTGAATTCGGAAGAAAGAAATGTATTGTTGTTGTCCCTATGGAAATGTGTGGTTCCGGGTTCCATGGCATAGTGTTGGGATTGTCTTGAATATTTTGTGGATTGTTCGGAATGTTCTTAAATCTTGTTTGGATGGTCGTTGGTTTGGTTGTTGTTGAATAATTGGCCTAGTGGAAATCTCGGGGTTGTTGGATTTATAGGGGAGATGCTGCCGAAATTTTCGTAGGCAAAGTGATGGCTTGGAATTGGGGTGTCCAATGACATTATTATAGATCGTGAGAAGCCGAGACGTAAGTTTGGATTAGCTTAGAGGGCGGCCAAGGTATGTAAAGCTCACCTTTCTTTCTTTGGCATGTCTTAGTTAAATTAAGCTATAATATGATCCCCGAGGTAATTCTACTCCTACGATCCGAGCATGTCTATGATTCTTATTTGCTTCTTGATATCCGTATTCATAATGTAGTCAAATTATGATTCTTGTGCCCTTCGTATGATCAACTATGAATGTGCGTAAAAGATTATGTTCGAAAAAGGGTTGGAACTACGAACGTCCGTAACTTCCATAGGAAGGCTCGGATCGCTTTGATATGTCCGTAGGAGGTTCTGTAGCGTATTAAGATTATAATTTTCCAAGGCGGGCTCGGATCGGTCGATACTTGTCCGTGGGCCCGCAAGACATTCTGTTGTGTAGTTCTGATGACTTGTTAAAAGAACTTAATATGGTTAACAACCCGACTTCCGAATATGATTACTTACTTATTTGTTAAGTCTGAGATGAGGATCTGTACGTATATGACTTTGATATGTAACTATGATGGCTAAGATTCTGTTTAAGTGTGTTCCGAGAAATATTCGGGAAAATCTGGATTCAACTATGACTATTGGCTTGACTTTTAAATGATAGTCCGGTTTGATCGTTCTATGGAATCTGTGTATATGTATGAAATGAGAATCTGTATGTACATGATTTTGGTACGTAAGTATGATTAGTAAAGTTTTAGTTGATATGTTTCCGAATAATATCCGGAAGAAATTTGATATGACTAATGCTATTGGCTTGTAAATGATAATTTGTTTGATTATTCTGTTAAGTCTGTACAAGTGTTGTGAATGCATATAGATCCCCCGATTCTGCTCGTGCATATTATTGTTACTTCCTTCGCCGAGTCCCGAGCCGGTTACTATCGTGCCACAATGCGAAGTATGATGAGCTTCCAAAGTATGACGAGCGACTAATATTATGGTGTTATGATGTGTTCGGTACGCCGAGCCCCTTTTGGCCGGGTACCGTGGTTATATGGTATGATGTGTGACGGAGATGCAGGAGATATGAAAACTTCCGAAGTATGATGAGTTGTGGCGCCCAAGGCAGGAGGGGCGACCACGTTCCGCCCGCTGGGTCCCATTACGGGCCGCATAGGGTACATGATATGAAAATCTGATGATCTGATGACATGATGATTTGATAATGTGATGATCTGATAATTTAATAAATTTGTTCTGATGATTCAGTAATATGATGATTTTGTTTAATCTGATGATATGACATATACATGTATTCTGAAATATGATCTGTTGGCTTCGGAGCCGGTGGTGGGGCAAACCCAATGGTGGGGCAAACCCAGTGGCGAGGCAAAATTCTGCACTGGTTTAGGCGAATCCCACATTGATTTAGGCGAATCCCACATTGGTTTAGGCGAATCCCACATCGGTTAATGTCAGCTACTATGACATGTTCTAGTCTATATACACATGAGACAGAAATATTTTTCAAAAGAAAGCTAAGAATTTTGGACATTCTGATTATTATATATGTCTTCTATACCCCGTATGTATGATTTGTATTTCAGACGCGAGGCACTTTGACATTCTGGCTATTATGTTCACTTTCTGTACCCCCTATTTCGGTTATGACCTCGTTTTCCGTATTTCATGCTTTGCATACTCAAGACATATTCGTACGATCGACCCCCGCACTTTCTTCGGGGTCGCGTTTCGTTCATGCCGCGCAGTACACACAAGTGAGCTCGAAGGTATCGGTAAAAGATGTTCCGGTTGGATTGGCGAGCTCCATCTTTTTTTAAGTCTTTGTCGCGAGTCGATTAACATGTTATGGTATCATGTTCTATGTTAGAGACTTTGCAGACAAAGGTCGTGGGTATGAGATGTCGGTTATGTAAGACGATGTATTATTACGCATTGTATTATTAAGTATTATATGTTGCAGATTTTATTCGATTCGAAAAACAAAAAAAAAAGTGTAAAGCATGTTTGTTTTCCGAAAAATTTTCATTACGTACTTATGGTTTGGGTAAGGGCCCATTATGGCTACGAGTGTTACGAGAGTCTGCGGGTTCGCTCGGCCCTAGGTAAGGGTCGGAGGCCCATCACACCCTATCGGATTAAGGGTGTGACAGAAAATTTGGGGTTAAAAGTTAATTATGGGAAGTAATTATTTCATGAACAAAAGGCCAAGTGGCCGTGTAATGGGGTGTGGGCCATGGTCCACATGGATGCATAATATATGTAGATGAAAGATGACCAATTAATCATATTCATCATCTTTTAGCCTTAGAACCTTGGAGAAACTTGGAGAACAAGAGGAGAAGACCATTCGGCCATGGCAACCAAAATTGATGACCATGAATAGTGATTAAAAAAAATAATTTTCTTCTAGTATTCCAACCATTGGAAGGTCCTTGTTAACGTGGAGTAGTTGTTGGAGTCAACAAACCATTCGTTTTTGCCATTTACAACCCTAGCCAAGTTGAGAAGTTGAGTGGAAAAGGTAAGGATTAATCTTCTTTTTCATATGTTATGAATGGTTTGTGTATGTTGTAGTATGTAGAAATGAATGAAATTCTTGGAACCATGCATGTTGGGGTTGAGCCGTGTAGGTGTTGGATGGTGTAGGAGTGAGGAACTAATTTTACTTAGCGTTTTGGTTGTTGTTGTTGTGGATTCTATGATGATAATGAAAGTTTAATGGTTCAAGTTGAGGTTGTAATTGTTGTGGGTTGTTTTAGAAGCCAATGTTATTTTAATGTAGTTTTTGTATTTATGAGAATGATGTTGTTAACGAGTGGATTGTTGGTGTAGTTCATGAATTTGGAAGAAAGAAATGTGTTGTTGTTGTTCTTATTGACATTGGGAGGTTTCGGGTGGTGTTGCACATTGGTTGGGCCGTTTGAATATTGTGTGGATTGTTTGAAGTGTTCTTGAGTCTTGTTTAAGTGATCTCGGGTTAGTACTTGAACGCGTGAGCATTGATGTTGTCTTGATTGTATGCGGTTGATTTGAATGTAAATGAAATACCGTCGAATTATGTAAAAGGGAGTTACTAACGCTAGAATGCGCTTTGAATTAATTGTTGATGTTGTTAATATGGTTGATGGCATTGTTATTGATGATTTGGTCGAGTTAAATTCTCGGGGTTGTTGAATTTATAGGGGAAATGCTGCCCGAATTTCTGTAAATAAAGTGATAGCTTGGGATTGAATTCCTAAGTACCTATGACTAACGTTTGGTGTTTATTGACGTATTGTAGATCTTGGGAAGCCCGAGGCTTAGGTTCGAATTAGCTTAGAAAGTGGACAAGGTAGGTAAAGCTTACCCTTTCTTTCTTTTGGCATGTCTTAGATGTAAGTAGGATATGATACGAGCCTTGGGGTAACTCCATTCTTAAGATCCGAGCATGTATATGATTCTTATTCACTTCTTGATGTTAGCATTCTTAATATAGTTGTACTATGGTTCTTGTGTCTTTTGTATGATTGGAAAATAAATGTTGCATAAGAGTTTTGTTCCTAAAGGAGTCTATGTTGAATAATTTCTCTAACTTTCATAGACGGGCTCGGATCGCTTCGATATGTTCGTAGAAAGTTCTATAACGAATAATGTCTCTAACTTTCATAGGCGGGCTCGGATTGGTTTGATACTTGTCCGTGGTCCCCGAAACTTTCCTTTGTATAGTTCTAATGACTTTTGAAATAACTTAATATGGCTATCACCCCGACCCCCAAGTGTTGGTTAGTCTACTTATCTGTTGAGTCTGAAATGATGATTTGTTTGCATATGGTTACTCACGACTCTGCTCGTGCATACTGTTGTTACATCTTTCGCCGAGTCCCAGGCCGGTTATGTCATCGTGCGCACTATGCCATGTTCTGAAGTATGATGTGTTATGAAGTATGATGTGTTACGAAGTATGATGTGTTACGAAGTATGATGTGTTTCTGGAGTATGATGTGTTATGATGTTATGATATGTTACGGAGATATGCAATATTCTGGTGTATGATATGTTGTGGCGCCAAAGACGGGGTGGCGACCATGTTTTGTCCGCCGAGTCCCATTATGGGCCGCATATGATATATGATATTGACATGTATGATCTATGTTTCAGGAGTAAGCATTTTTGGCATTCTGGTTATTATACTTGTTTCCTGTACTTCTTATGCATAATTAGTATTTCACATGCAAGCATTTTGGTATTCTGTTTATTATGTTCACTTTCTGTACTCTTTACTTCGGTTATGACCTCGTTTTCTGTATTTCATGCTTTGCATACTCGACATATTTCGCCGATCCCTTTCTTCGGGCTGCGTTTCATGCCCGCGGAATACGACGTCCGATTTGGTGATCCGCCGCCCAGGATACCTATTCGCTTATCCGGGAGTGTTTCTTTGTATTGTCGCCTATATTTTGGTACAAACTCTTCCGTTGTATATGTATATGTTTATTCAGGGGTACGGCGGTGTTATATCCCGTATTTTGTGCATTGGGATAATCTGGGTTAACTATGGTAAGTTAGGGACAAAATCATTCCGGGACACAAAGTCGGGACTTTTGACCTTCGATTTTATTTTAAGACATAAGTTGTTCATGAATTTGTTGGCATGGAACATTTAGGAAAATTTGGGGCTAAAAATGAAATATTTGAAAGTTGGCAAATCATGAAAACTTGGCCATTTGGCCGTGTGGCTTGGAGTGGTGCCCACACATTTTGTGGCCAATTTTAATTGGTCCAACACATGTGTGTGAAGGGTTGCCTAAAGGGACACATGTATAACTTTATATGAAAGCACAAAAGATGACTACTTAAGTCATCTTTCTCATTCCACACTTAGAAAAAAAAAGAACTTGGATGAACAATCAAAAGAACTCGCCATTCGCCAAGAGAGTCCAAAAATTGAAGACCAATAAGCCATACACAAAAATATTTCTCCAAGCAAATCCACTAATTGAGGTCCCTAGTTAACGTGGAAGTTTCTTCGGGATAACAAACCATCCGGTTGTCAATCACAAACCCTAGCCTAGTTGTGAAGATAAGAGGAAAAGGTAAGATTTAATCTTGTTTTGTGTTATGAATGATGTGACGCATGTCAGTGTAGTAAATGAAAATGAATGAAAATCAATGGTATCCTATGGCAATTTCCGGTCGTTCGTCCATTTGCACATGACGTCGCAGTAGGTGTGTGTGTTGTGTTGAGATGATGAATTGATTTAGCTTAGCCTGTTTAGTTGTAACAGTGTGTTGAAATGAATGAAAATCGTGAAAGTTGGTCGTGGATGTTGAATCTTACAATATGGCTTTATGAAGTAGCTAAGAATGGATCAATCGTCACCATTTAGTATTTTGATTGTCATTCTCAATTATGGAACTCTTTCTGGAAATGAGTTTCCCGCCTGATTCAAATGTTTGGTTGTTAGGGGTGATTTCTAAGTCACACGTTTTGCCCTCAATGTAATTTCTATATTTCCATAAGATATATATTGTTATTGTTGATTCTTCTTGTTTTTAATCATGATTCCTTATTAAGCGGTGTTAAGACTACGTTCGTTCTCGGTTATCTGGGCAGTAATCTCCGGTAAGTTGTGGGTTGTTTGGGATCCTTATGAAATGTTGTATGATTATTCTCAAATCGACATATGAATTATAGTTGGTTGTCCCTTAAAAATGTACTTAGCGATGATGTCTAACTTACTTCCAATGAATGTCAACATAATGTAAGTTCGGGGTTCCTTAAAGAGGTTACTAATGTTATATTGCTTTTCGGATTGGATTGTGATGTTGTAAGAATGATATCTTGGTGTTGTTGTTAGAGCGGTGAATTGCGGTCCATTCCTCTATTGTGGTCCCTCGCCGCCCAAATTCTTTACCAAAGAGCCAGGCGTTCCCGAATAACAAGTAAACGTTGCATAGCCAATATATATATATATATATATAGAGAGAGAGAGAGAGAGAGTGAGAGAGAGAGAGAAATTAGCAAGAGAGGGAGGTAATGTAAAGCTTAACCTCTTCCTTCGGCATGCCTATAGTTATAAATAGGACACGGACACGAATCTCGAGGAAATTCTATTCTCGCGATCCGAGTACTTAATGGCCATTTGCTCTTCGCATTCGCATGCCAGATATGATGAAATATTGCCAGCGTACACGGAATATTTTACTCCCAAATGTTGTAAAAAGTTTGGTTTTTAAAGAGTTCCGTAACTACGTTCGTAAATACCACGACATAGTCTTGAAACCTGAGTGTTTGTCACGCACCTAACCCCGACGCGCTCACCGATCGTACTTTCGGCGAACGCCTCGTACATAAAATGGGGCCTTGGTGAGGTCGGACGCATACAAACATATACGTGGCACATGTGCGGAATCATAAGCTGCTCGAACGATAGCAAAGGATCCTCGGACGGATCCTAATGTCGCCACCATGATGGGCCGTCCAAACACAACTTACTCAACGTATCCGAACAAATGCCTCCCCACATCTATGTCTACACTTAGCCAAACAAAACTACAATCATGGGTGGCGCACATCTAGTGTCTACCCTCGTACACAAATACAATCGCACAATCAGTGTCTGCACCCCGACCTTACTTGGGGGTGTGATGGGCACCCACCATCGTAGTCGAGCGAACCCTTAAACGTCATAAGCTTTAAAACACGTCATTTCGAAAATTTTTAAGAAACGTGAACCAAACAATAATCATTATCTCGAAAAACGCATACTCTTTTAACATTTACAATCATTCGCACTTCCCGACGCACTATCCACAAGACAACGTACGCAAAGTCTCTAACATATGCTAAAAACCACGACACGAACACTTTGACTCGCAACACTCCGAACCGGAAAGTGAGCTCGCCACTCCGCGGGGACAACTTAGCAAGTCTTCTCTTCATCCGAGTGTACCGCGTGGCATGAAACGCAATTTCGAAGAAGGAGGGTCAAGATTTTAATATGTACCGAGTATGTGCTATCAAGCGTAAATCGAAAAATACAACAAGCAGTTAAGTTTAGTTACTCGACATGAATTGAATATTTAAATAAAATAGTCCGCCCCGGACGGCGGGCCCGTGCGGTAATAATGATGGCCCCTTCGGGCATTACCGCTCCCGGCATAATGATAATGACGATAATAATAATAATAATAATACTAATAATAATAATAATAATAATAATAATAATAACAACCCCGCCGGGTGTGCCGGTCTACATACGTCTATCCGCGCATCGGACTGTGCGCGCCGAAAAATGATGGCCCCTTCGGGCATGCGGTCCGGTATACAATGCTATCCTGGCCCCATCGGACATGCGTCTCGACATATCCTAGCCCCTTCGGGCATGTGTCACTCGCGGCATACGGCTACGGCCCCGTCGGGGCATGCTACTCGGCGACATAGTACTAATCCTGGCCCCGCCAGGCATATTAATAATAATAATAATAATAATAAAATATCGCACCCCGCGAGTGGTTTTTTAAAAAGTTTTATAAAATATCACACTCCCTAAGATATCGCACCCTTCGGAGTGGTTTTTGAAAAGTTTAGAAAATAATCATCGCACCACTTCGGAATGGTTTTGAAAAGCTTTATAAAATAATCATCACGCCCCTTCGGAGTGGTTTTGAAAAGTTTAAATAATAAAATATCACACTCGCCCGGAGTGGTTTTGAAGGTTCTATAAAGTATCACTTAATGGAGTCATCTATAAGTTTCGAGGCAATTCGATCACATTCGGCAGTTACGGACGTTTGAGCATTTTCCAACAAGATAGGAGGATACTAGTTCAATTGTAATCGAATGAATAGTGCTCAATTTCGGTACTGACTTTCGATGAACGAATAACCCCCGAGGCTCAAATTTAGAAATACAACAAGCATACCCTAGACATGCCAAAAGTTAAGGAGGGATAGCTTCGCATATACCACGGACGTCTTATGCTCGCTTTAATCTCGGAATCTAGTTTCGTCCAAAATTTGCAAATGGTCGTGTTTACCAATTGTCGATAGTAGACTTTTGCTTTCAAATCTTCCATCCTTCTCTTGTCTACAAAAATTTGGGCAGCATCTCCTACTCGTAAATACACCCCGTCCCGAGAATTACTGGCTCGGCCCATATCAACAACAACCAAACCAACAATCATAGTTCTTATCCATAATCAATTCATAACGCACTCTAGGCAATTCGCGCATATTTCAAGACAATTCAACAATATGCTATGCGACCCGAAATCTTCCAACTTAATGGATACAACAATAATGCGTTTCTTTCTTTCCAATTCCATAAGTCTATGTCATCAATTCCATATGTTAGCAACAATATTTTCATCAAGTGTTAAGCCACATTAAAACTATATTAACTTTCAAAACAACTTCACACAATTGCAACACCAACATAAGTCGTTAAACGCCCATTTCGCTACCACAATCCGCAACAAACAACTACTAAATGCAACACAAGATTAGTTCACCATACCTATAAATTCAGCCCATACGGCCACACAAACACACACACTCCACGTGCTCACACAACATTCAAGGTTTCTATGCATTACAACAACACAACAAACCATGCCAAATTCAGAATTGATTCACTACTTCCTAGACATACCAACATAGGCACGGCCAACAACTTGCAACACCAACGTTCATGATTTTTATCTTATTCATATCCATGCATCATAACACGTCTAAAACATCCACAAAACAAGCAAAAGAGAATTGAACCATACCTTCCCTTTCATCTTCTCCTTATCCCCTAGAACATGGTTGCAAAGAGATTGTTTTTCTCTTGCTTCAACAATTATCCCACGTCGACGAGACCTTTAACTTAGTAGGAAAACATGAAGAAATATTTTCCATAACCAAACAAGAGGGCGGTGGGCCATGGCGGCAGACCTCGTCACGTCTCTCTCTTTCTTTTCTTGTTTCTCTTGAATTCTAGTTCCATAAAATTGTCTTTGTAATTTCTTCACACACATATATATATATATATAGGGGCACATGGCCGGTCATGTGCCCTATTTTCCTCCAAATTTTTTTCCAATTCTTTTTAATTTTCTTTTTCCCTCCAAATCTTTCTTCAAATTTCTAGAGATTTCAAAAAGATGAACATGATAAAATGACTTAATAAATCATCCATTTCTACAAATATTAATCTTCCAAGTAGCCATACCACACTACATGTGGCCTTATTTTTTTCATGAACTACTAATTTCCAAAATTCCTCTTTTAACCCCAAATTTTGTTAATAATTCCATTCCATAAAATCATAAACATGCCTTACAACAAAGTCGGAAAATAACCTCGTCCCTAATTTGTCGCAACAACTTAAAAATATTCCGACATGCGAAGTGCGAGATGTAACATATACAACGGAAGAACATATACCAAGATGTAGGTCCCAAAAAAGGGAGCGTCCAAGAAAAGATGTCCTGCGACGGATCACCGAACCGGGCGTCCTACCCGGGCTGGCCCCCCGGGAAAAGGGGCCCACGAAAAATCCAGTATGCAAAAAAAAAAAAATAAAAAATCAAATATGGCTAACGAAACCCGGGGAAAAATAAGTACATATTCAAAA